>NW_020824884.1:75000-342500 GCF_003285875.2 Drosophila novamexicana
AACAAATGGCAAAAAGTTGGAGCCAAGAAGAATAAGAGGGGCAACACCCAGCCACCAAAGAGAAGTCGACCAGATGCCATATTGGTCAAATGCCGGAGCCCAGAGGAATATGCCAACGTACTCAAAACTGTACAGACAAACCAAGACCTACAGCAGTACAGAGAGAGCGTTAGCGGCATCATGCGTACTGCAGCCGGAGAACTCATCCTACGAATGAGCAAAGCAGAGGACGAAGCCACAACCAAACTACAGAAGGCCACGGTCCAGGATGCCGTGGGGATTTCTGCAGACGTCAGAACGATCTCTGACAAAGTCCTCATAGAGATACGGGACATTCCGGAATGGTCAAATAGCGACGACGTGCTAGGAGCCGTATTCACAAAAATCGAAGGGGACCTCCTTGCTGAAGCCTCACCGAAGCTAAGGAAGGCATACCGCGGCACACAGACGGCTACTATGCTACTGCCCAAGAAAGTCGCAAGCGAACTTCTGGAGGTAGCGAAGATACGCATTGGATGGGCGGTATGTCGTATACGCCAAAAAGTGGAGCCGAGGCGATGCTTCAAGTGCCTGGACTTTGGGCACACGGCTGCACGATGCCGCAGTGAACACGACGCCTCGAAACTGTGCTTCAATTGTGGAGAAGCCAACCACTCGGCGAAGGAGTGCACCGGCAAGTCAAAATGCATAATCTGCACGAGATATGAGACCGTGAACACGGCACACAATACCCTTAGCAGGGCCTGCCCGTGGTTCATTAAGGCGTCGCAACCAACAGCCAAAAAATCAAGTTAATCCAGATTAACTTGAACCACTGCAGAGCGGCCCAGGACCTACTCGATCAAACCACTCGGGAAGAAAAAACTGACTTCGCCATCGTCAGTGAGCCATACCAGCCCAAACATGAAGGCATCTGGACCCAGAGCAATGGCGGTGGTGCAGCAATTTGGAGCTGCGGAAGCCCACCAGCGCAACTTACAGACAGGAAAGCGGCAACCGGATATACCAGAGCCAAGTGTTGCGGAGTCTATATATATAGCTGCTATATTGCACCCAGTGTAGAAATCAGCGAGTTCGCCAACATACTCGACAACATTACGGACGACGCAAGAACCCGTTCACCCGTAATTATAGCGGGCGATTTCAATGCGTGGGCAGTTGAATGGGGAAGCAGCAAAACAAGTCAACGTGGGCGTATCCTGCTAGACGCGTTTGCAACTCTCAACGTGTCGCTTCTCAACGTTGGTAACAGGCAAACCTTCAACAAAGCAGGCAGAGGATCAATCATCGACTTGACATTTGCTAGCCCATGTCTGGCGAGACGCGCGTCCTGGATGGTGTCCGATTTATACACACACAGCGACCACCATGCGATAATAAGTCACTTCGCCGACCAGCACAAGGACCAATACAACCAGCGTGGCACATGGAGCCAAGATACGCTCAGCCCAGAAGCGCTGTTGCTAATGGTCGAGAGCATGCAACTCCCAGCCGATGGAGATGCCGACCACTGGGAAAATTACCTAGGAAGAACGGTAGAGGAGGCATGCAACGCATCCATGCTTAAAAAGAGAAGGCGGATAAACGGGCGCAGACCTGTTCACTGGTGGAACCATGAAATAGAGATGGCCAGGAGAGAATGCCACATAGCCAGAAGATGCTACCAACGGGCCCACAGGAGAAGCAATTGCCAGGAAATGCAGGAAGCCTACAGAGCGAAGAGGGACGCACTTAAAAAGGCTATCAATCGCAGCAAGGACGCCGCGTGGAAGAGCCTATGCGCTGAAGCCGACGCGCAACCCTTTGGTACAGCCTACAAATTGGTCAAGGGAAGAATGTGCAGGATGCCAATGCCCACAAACGAGGTCCAGCTAAGGGCAATTGTCACCACGCTCTTCCCCTCGCAACCAACGCTGCACATAACCACCACGTACGCCGGAACGTCGACGGTAAAATGGACGGGCGCAGAGGAGGTGCTACAGGCTCTTGCGCGGATACAGCCAAATAAAGCCCCAGGACCTGACGGGATCCCGACAAAAGCTCTGAAGCTAATAGTGGCCAAGCAACCAGCAGTCTATGCAGCGTTATTTAATAAGTGCATGGAGGATCGCCGCTTTCCTACAAGGTGGAAACGCCAGAGACTGGTGTTGCTCCCAAAAGGCGACAAGCCACCAGAGGACCCGTCCGCATACAGGCCACTGTGCATGCTCTACGTGGTTGGCAAACTGTTCGAGCGCATCATATGTAACAGACTGCAAGACGAACTAGAAGAACGGCAAGGGCTATCTGAGTACCAGTTTGGATTCCGGAAAAAGCGCAGCACCGCCCAAGCTATCAGCCATGTGGTGGGCATCGCCACACAAGCCATCGAGGGGTCCCGGTGGCGGAATGGTAGCAAAAAATACTGCCTCATTACGACCCTGGACGTAAAGAACGCGTTCAATGCAGCCAGCTGGATGAGTATCATACGCGCGCTTCAGGGACTCCAGATATCCGAGTACCTGATAAACCTGATTACGAACTATTTCTCCAATCGTGTGCTCTTGTATGACACCGCCGCAGGACAGCGGCAGCACACCATAACTGGCGGCGTTCCACAAGGATCAGTCCTGGGACCTACACTATGGAACGTGATGTACGACGCAGTTCTCCGTTTGAACATCCCTGCAGGCACTCACATCATTGGCTTTGCGGACGACATTGCGGTGGTTACGGTCAGCAAGGAGCTGCCGGCTGTTGAGGAGAAAACAAACACCGCTATCCGACAGGTGGTGAACTGGCTCGCGTCCAATGGCTTAACACTGGCTGCCCACAAGACGGAGGCAGTACTGGTCAGCAGCCGTAAGGTAGTGGAGACAGCCACAATACGCGTCGACAACTGTCCCATACACTCGAAGCCAGCCATCAGATACTTGGGAGTAATGCTGGACCATCGGTTTACGTTCAAGCACCACCTGGAGTTCGTCGGGGGAAAGGCGGCGAAAGCCGCGAATGCAGTAGCCAGGATGATGGCTAATAATGCGGGCCCGCGGCAGAAGAGCAGGTGGTTGATAGCAAGTGTGATCAGGTCAATCATACTGTATGCAGCAAAAGTCTGGGCGCCGGCACTGAGGATACCAGCGTACGGCCGAAGCAGCAAGGCTGCATACCGCAGGTGCGCGCTACGATGTATCAGCTCTTACCGTACTGTCTCCGAGGATGCAGCACTAGTACTGGCCGGAATGATCCCACTAGATCTCCTGGCAATGGAGACGAGGAGCAACAGCTCCCAAACTGTAAGGCGGGCTGAAACCATGGAAGAATGGCAGGCGAGGTGGAGAACTACCACCAATGGCAGCTGGACACGATCGCTGATCCCGGACATACGGCCTTGGGTGAGTAGGAAGCACGGTCAGACCGACTTCTACCTGACACAATTACTGACGGGACACGGGTGCTTTAAATCCTATCTATATAGGTTTAAACACGAGACGGACCCGTTCTGCACACACTGTGCGCAGGCCCCAGAAGACGCTGAACATGTCTTTTTCGTCTGTCCAAGATTCTCTGCTGAACGGGAAGAGCTTAGTCAAATTATTGGGAGACCTTTTATAGACAACGACTTACTAGATATCCTACTAAGCTCGCAAAACAATTGGATTGCTATTAGCACCACAGCGGCAGTGATAATCAAATCCTTGCGTCGCGCTGAACGACAGCGCAATCATCAATCATAGATGAGAATCTAGCTGAGGCTTTCATGCCATCTCCCCCTCGTGAAGTGATACCCATCGGTGGTGCCATGAGAGGGATACGGAGAGTAGGTGGGTTTTTAGTGGGTGCAAGTCCCACACTTTTCGGCTTTTAATGCTTTTCCCTCCTATACAAAAAAAAAAAAAAAAAAAAAAACACACACACACACACGCACACACACACACACACACACACACACACACACACACACACACACACACACACACACACACACACACACACACACACACACACACACACACACACACACTCACACGCACAAGGGCAGATTGTTTTCATAGAGGGCGGACGCGATTTGTAACTGCTCCGTGAAAATAAACAAATAAACCTGTGAAAGTAAAGTGAAGTTAGTGCACGTGTGCAGGGAACCGAGACAGACAGACCGAAGACACCAAAAGGTGCGTGGTGGTACTCACTGCGAAGCCCGTGCAGACCATTCCTGGGGTGGCGTCTACAGTTCCACGATCCAGGCGAGGGGAGTGGAGGCGTCTACTTGGCGTGCTTGTGCGCTTTTGTGAGTCTTACCACTCAATTGTAATAGCCGTCTCACAAAGCTATTTGTGCAGTTGGTTGCATTCACTCTAACAGCTGTTAGTAGGGTTGGCTAGCGCAGTTCACAACCAGCTGATCTGCACTATAGAGCCAGCTGCCAAACTGCGTAGCAGAGATACCAACCAGGTGATAAGCTGTAACTGGCAGAAAGTACAGCATACTTTTGGGCTTACGCTGTTCTTGCTAAGCATTTAAACTTTGGAGAAAGAACAGGCAAAGAAGCCGATATCGGTGCTCACTACAGGCTCCAGGGTAAAAAAGGAGCAAAAGGTCGCGGAACAGACCAATTTCCAACCCCCCGCCGCGGCGGTGCCAACGGGGCTCTGGTGACCGAGTCGGAGCGGTATAACTCCCAGCGGTTAATACCCAGAGGGAAACAACGGTTGGCCACCGAGGGACTTTCCTGTAGAGCCCTGATAGTTAGAGCAGGTGCCCAGAGCAAAAAATGGAGGATGAGCTGTATGCCTTTGCGCGCCGCTCTGCACTACAGCGATCACCGCCACACCAGGCAAAATGTAGCCTTTGCATACGGAAAGGAGAAAAATCAACGGACCACGCTACAGGAAGCTTTAAATGTCCGGCGTATCGCAAGGCAGTACGCAAAATTAAATGTTAAAGTTACTCCAATTAAACCTTAAGGAGATGCGCATTGATATTGCCATTATCAGCGAACCCCACCACCGAGAAACCAACTGCCCGAGAATATGGACCGAGGATCAGGATGGAAAAGCTGCGCTCTGGGTATGTGGCGACCCATCGACATCGCTGACAAAAACAAAGTCCTTCACTGGGTTTGTACGCGCACAATACGGCAGCCTGTGGATATACAGCTGCTTTCTGGCCCCAAGCATGCAGCTCTGCGAATTTACAGCTGCATTAGATGCATTAGTAGATGATGCAAGGGGGCGGAAGGTCATTATTGCTGGTGACTTCAACGCCTGGGCAGTGGAATGGGGCAGCCAAGCAACTAACGCAAGAGGTCGTGCCCTGTTGGAAAGCTTCGCAGACCTAGATATAGCCCTGCTAAACTTCGGCTCGGAAAATACCTTCACCCGAGGTGGTATCGGATCCATAATCGATCTTACCTTCGCAAGCTCGTCACTTCTTAGCGCAACAAAATGGCAACTAAGCGACTTATACACCGCCAGCGACCACTCCGCAATAACATGCACGATTGGTGAAGGAACTGCAGCCAGAAGCCTAAGTCGGAAAGCTTACCGCCTCGATTCATTCGACCCCGTGGCCTTTTCGAATGCAGTCCACTCGCTTGTCACTGCCGGCAACGCAGAGGGAAGAGCCTCCCAAATGGCATGCCAACTATCGCGTGCCTGTGACGAGAGCATGCAAACCCGGAAAACGTTTCGGTGCCACCATGTACCCACGTACTGGTGGAACGAAAATATTGCCGAAGCACGGCGGAACTGCATACAAGCCAGGAGGAGATACCAGCGAGCCCGAGGTAGACTCAACTATGCCGAACAGCAGCTAAGGTATCATAGTGTCAGAAAAATGCTAAAAAGTCCATAAGAGATAGCAAACGAGAATGTTTCCTGGAGCTATGCGACTCAGCCGAATATGATCCTTGGGGCAAGGCGTACAAAACTGTCGTTAAAAGACGCCGGCAAAACAGTCGAAGAGGTGCTGACGATCGCCAGAAGCCCAGCAAGGCACCGGGTCCGGACGGAATCCCCAACCGAGCACTGAAACTAGCCATGTCCTTGCGGCCCGCGCAGCTCGTGCAGCTTTTTAACATGTGCCTAATGGAGAGAACTTTCCCCACAATATGGAAACTCCAAACGCTAGTTTTATTACCGAAGCCTGGTAAGCCGCCCGACGACCCATCGTCATACAGGCCGATTTGCCTCCTGGACACGTTAGGCAAAGTGCTGGAGAAGCTAATCTGCAACAGGCTTCAGGTAGCTGTCGACAACAATGGTGGCCTGTCCCAAAGCCAATTTGGTTTCACCAAGGCAAAGTCTACAATAGACGCTCTGGAAAAAGTAGTCGGCATAGCAACAAACGCCATCCAAGGATCGAGATGGAAAAGCGGCACAAAAAAGTACTGCCTCATCGTCACGCTGGATGTTAAAAACGCCTTTAACACAGCCAGGTGGGACAAAATATTGGATGCATTGTCAACGTTCCGCGTCCCATATTATCTTCAGGAAACGATACGCAGCTACTTCACTGGAAGACTGCTGCAATATCACACCGCAGACGGCCCCACTACACATCAAGTGTCCGCTGGAGTGCCCCAAGGCTCAGTTCTAGGACCCCTCCTCTGGAACATCATGTACGATGGCATCCTCCGACTGGAACTCCCGATCGATACAAGTATCATCGGCTTTCCGGACGACGTGACCCATGTAGTCGCCGGCAAGGAATTGAAGGACGTAGAGGAATCGTGCAACCACAGTATTGACCGTGTCCACCAATGGCTGGCAGCAGCTGGACTCGAGCTGGCTGCTCACAAAACAGAATTGGTGTTAGTCAGCAGTCGAAAAAGAGTGGAAGCAGCGCACATAAGAGTCGGCAGAGCGACAATAGAATCAGTAAGGGCTGGGTGTCATGCTAGACACAAGAATGTCGTTCAAAGAGCACATGGAGTACGTGCACAAGAAAGCAGCAGAGTCCTGTCGACCGCTATCCAGGATTATGCTGAACACACGGGGACCGAAACAGCAGAGACGCCGTCTCCTTATGACCGTAAACCGAGCGGTAATAATGTACGCGTCCCCCATCTGGAGCAGAGCTATGGCTGTTCCCAGCTACAGCCGGGGCGTACACTCTATATATCGCCTAAGCGCTCTACGGGTCAGCTGCACATTCCGGACAGTATCGGACGAAGCGGCGCTGGTTATCGCAGGAATGGTCCCGCTAAACGAACTGGCAACAGAAGCTGTAGTTTGCTATAGAGCCCACGATGGAAGCAACACAGCAAACTCGAATCACACTGAGGCAAGGATGCAGTACACACTGCGATGGCAAGCACGCTGGGATCGCGCATTTAAAGGACGCTGGACGCATAGGCTTATCCCAAACTTGGAAGCCTGGTCAAATCGCAGGTATGGCAATACTAATTTTTATTTAACGCAGCTCCAATCAGGCCACGGTGTTTCAGGAGCTACTTAAAGCGATTCGGCCACGACAACACAGACGAGTGTTCTTGGTGCGGCAGAGGAATCATAGAGGACGCCAATCACGTCATATTCGAGTGTGGACGTTTCGCAGCGAACAGACAGGAACTGGAGAACATCATGGGCAGACCTATCACGGTGGACAACCTGGTCACGAGCATGATAGAGACTGCACAAAAGTGGGACGCTGCCAGAACTCAGGAGAGTTGAGCGCAGCAGACGGAGAACCGCGGATATTTAGGTAGCAAGAACATGCCTGTGAAGCAATGCTTCGCGGCCGTTCCGCAGGCAATCCACGCTACCTCAACAATACCCCAACTATAACCTAAGCTAAATAACTAAGCATAACTAAGCGGTCCACAGAATACTACCACAGCTTGTCATTGTTTGTCGTACGAGGCGACTGAAATGATACGGGGATGTAATTGCTCCTAGAGGTCCCTCTAGTAGGCGAAAAGGTTCTGACTGCCATTAACCTGGCAATGGCCAGATCGATTCCGTTCCTGGGCAATTAAAGCAACTCTTGACCTCCGGCAGTGGCCAGGTATCCCCTGGGTAAGCGCTGTACACCCGTGACGCGCCTAGCTAATACGAGAAGGCGACTGTGACTGAGACCAGTAACGTCTTAGGTTGCAAACTCTGGACAACCCTACACGACAAGACGACCCCTGGGCTGACGGCTGACAGTATTCTAGCATCTCGGTAAGCGGAGTGAAATCTGGCCGCAATGACTGCTAGGTTAATGCTGTTACCGCCCCTGTCCTGTTAAAACATGGCAAATCTCCTAGCACGCTCCTCGAATCGTCGCCATTTAGTTGGCAGTATAGGTTCAGATGTGATATTCCTGATTAACGCGGATCTGGCTCTGAACACCCGACCCCATGAAGGCGGAACCCTCGCATGGCCTAACTGCTTGCAAAGACAACCATGAGATCTAAAGGAGTTGGGACCCAATAAAATGAGTACTAATGAAACCCCACAAATGAAGGAGAGCTGTGATGCTTTTGCAAAGAGCAGCAGAATGGCGAGATCACCACTAGGTGTTCCAACAGCCGCCCCGACAGAGACGAACTCAGGACGGGTGCCAACGACGGCAAGCCAGAGCAGCTCAGCACTACGAGAACTCGGGCAGGAGATCTCAAAGCTGGTAGTCATGCTCGAAGATGGCAAGCGATGCTCCATCCACCAGCCAATGCGTGACTCGATAGAGAGCATCAGAGTGCTCTACGAGCTGGCAGCAATCCAGCTGCACGACGAAGGAGCCAAGGAGATCTATAGGACGCACCAGTCATCCCAAACATCGCCATTGTTCCTGAACGACGATAGACGTCAACCGGAAGCAAACCTCAACACGGACACCACAAACAAAACGAATCCGAGGACCAGCCGGTAGCCAGGCTACCGTATCAACGGCGCAGGAGACACCGAGCCCCAAAGCGGATGGCGACAAGTGGAAGGAGGTCACACACAAGAAAAAGAAGGAGGTCATCAGGAAAAACAGCAAGGGATTGCTCAAGGAAAAGGCGCGACCGGATGCTATAGTCATCTCGGCGAAAGGTGAAGCGAGCTATTCAGAAATACTGAGGAAAGTTAAAGCGGACAAAAAACTGGGCGAGCTCGGAAAAGCGGTGACAAGAATAGGGAGGACACAAAAAGGAGACCTACTTCTCCAGCTTAACCACTCGGGAGAGAATACCAAAGCATTTGGAAACCTGGTAGGCGAAACGTTAGGCGAAAATGCAGAGGTCCGCATGCTGTCCCACAGAGTGACCGTTGAGTGCAAGGACCTGGACGAGATCACGACCAGAGAGGATATCTGTGAGGCGCTGAGGGGTCAAATCCAAATACTGGACATAGCCCCTGAGAATATCAGACTCCGAAAGGCGTACGGCCAAACACAGACGGCGACGATAAGACTGCCAGCGGCAAGTGCGAAAAAGACCCTTTCAGTAGGTTTCCTGAAAGTAGGTTTCTCGAAAGTAGGTCAACTCGAGAATAGGCGAACGGATTAACATCACCAGATGTTTCAGATGCCTCGAGTTTGGACATCTAGCAAGACACTGTAAAAGTGATCTAGACAGATCGAACCTGTGCCGACGATGCGGAGGAAAGGACCATCTGGCTAAAGACTGCAAACAAGAGCCACAGTGCATGCACTGTGAGGAAAGGAATGCCAACTGCAAACACATTGCTGGCAGCGGCAGATGCCCCGTGCTTAGGAGCGCCCTGGCCAACAGAAAATGAAGTGGACACAGCTGAACCTCAACCACTGCGAGGCTGCTCAGGCCCTGCTGACACAATCAACACGGGAGAGATATACGGACGTCGCAAAAGCCTTACAAGCCTATCTCTGGAAGTGGCTGGGTGGCAAGTAAATGTGGAAAAGCGGCCATTTGGTCTCTCAAATCACCGGTCCAGGAGGTCAGAGCAGCAAACGACGGATTTGTGAGAGTAAAAATTAATGGAATCACCGTTTACATCATGCGGTTGGCTTGGTAAGACACCATCAGTATCTTACGAATATTTTCACCTCCGCGCCGTAAGCAAAAAAAAAAAAAAAAAAAAACCCGCACACACCTGTTACGTCTATGTAGATGACGTAATAATTTTCTCTTGAGAAGCCTTGGGGACGCAGGCATGACGGTTTCCAAAGAAAAGTCCAAATTCTTCAAAGAAGAGTGTGGAATATTTGGGATTTACCGTATGCAGAGGCGGAATCCGCCAATCGGCCGACAAAATTCAGGCCATAAAGGATCTCCAACCACCAAAAACATTGTTTTGTCCTTAGATCATTTCTAGGGTAAGCAAGTTATTACAGATGCTTTATGGTGAGATTCACCAGCATCGCAAAACCCCTAACAGAGATTTTGAAAGGCGAAAATTGAAAAATAATCGCCAACCACTCGAGAAAGGTAAAACTTAGATTAACCCCAGACCAGTTAGATGCATTCAACAGGTTAAAAGAGTTGCTAGCCTCCGAGGATGTGTTGTTATCACATCCCGATTTCAGAAAGCCATTTGACCTAATGACAGACGCGTCGGGCCAAAGGCTCGGAGCATTGCTGTCCCAGGGCGGTCGCCCTATATCAATGATCTCGCGCACACTACTAGACAATGAGATAAACTTTGCCACAAATGAGCGAAAACGCCATTGTGTGGGCATTGAAAAATCTCAGAAATTACTTGTATGGAGTTAAAAATCTGAACATCTATACAGATAATCAGCCGTTGACAATTGCCGTATCGGATAAAAATCCGAGCGTTTAGATAAAACGCTGAAAAGCCTTTGTTGACGAACACAACGCAAACATAATTTATAAACCAGGCAAAGAAAATTACATAATCGAGACGACAAATAAGCCAGTCAACTGCTTCCGAAACCAGATCATACTGGAAGAAAGCCCTATCCCTCAGCACAAGACTTATATCTTGTTCAAGACAAAAACTCGTCATGTCATAAGTAACGCAATATATTGCGAGCTTCCCATTTTGGCCTTTATTCAGCATACACTGGTAAAAGAATTTCCCTCGACAACATTCCGACATTCAAAACATTTTGTAATAGACATCTCAGACACAACAGAACAGAGAGATATAGCTACAGCTGAGCATAATCGAACCCCTTGGGACGGCTTATGAAAATGCCCAACAAATACCTAGAAACCATTTTTTTTTCCAAAATTGGCCACTCAAAAACAGAAATATCCGCAAACTGCCAATTGTGCGCTATAAGCAAACATAATCGGCACCCGATCAGACAAGAGATAGAAATGTTACATGTGGACGTTTACTCCACATATAAAAAATATTTTGTAACCTGCATTGACAAATTTTCTAAATTTGCAGTTGTTCAGCCTTCAGTTTGTTGTTGTTATTGTTAAACTCTTTGTTATTGTTAAACTTCTTCCCTAAAATAAAAACGATTTACTATGACTATGAAAAGTCCTTAAACTCAGGCCATAGAGAGACCATTAGATCAATGTTTTCAAACAACTTTGACATCGTGATCGCAAACGTTGACAATACCCTTCTTGCAACGATAAAGTACAATAGGTCGATACATTCGGTTACAAATAAAACAAGTAAGGGCTTCTAGTCGGGAGCTCCCGACTAGTGGATAAAATGAACCCTCTTATTCCAACACCAAATAAATTAATAAAAAAAAAGTTCCCTTGGCAGGGCTCGAATTTGCAACTGACCGCATTACTTACTGTCGACTCTACTCAACAGCCACACCAGCAAAATAAAAAAAAAAATAATAATACTTTCCCCGGTAGGGCTCGAACTCGCGACAGACCGCACCACATGCTATGCCTCTACTAAGCAGCCACACCAACAATTAAGTACTTATTATAAAAAAAAGGAACTAAAATAACATTACAAAAAAAAAATGCAATTACCATGCTATTAGAATGCGAAGCAGACGCGCATTAATGTGTGTGTGTACAAGTATACAGAAATTCTTAAAGCTGCTGCCCCATTCAATTGCGCAGTTGCATATAACTTTGGTTTTTCTTAACCGATCTTTATGAAATTTTCTACAGTATCTCTTATTGTACCATAGAATATTTGTGTATTCTGACAAAATCAATTGCATTTAAATTGTGGTTTAAATTGGTTGGCAATAAAAGTTGGGTTATTAACTTGATTTATAGCTCTGGGGTGGTAGCGGGGAGGTGGCGATAGGTGTGAAATGAATGAAATAGACCTAATGAAATTGGTACTAAAAACTAACATCCAACACATAGCCACCTAATAGCCACTCTAAATGTTCATCATAGGCAAGCACGTGTTTTAAATCTGATAGGCAGTGCCCTTAAGGCAATTGCAGGAACCCCAGATTTTGATGACTGGGAGCAGATAAAGTTCAAACAGGGTAAGTTAATAGATGCAGAAAATAGACAAATCGAGATCAACAAGGCTATTTAGCTTTTGTCGCATTTCTGGGTACTATTGGGGCATGATGTGTGACAGGAGCGGCGCAAGATCGAATCTAAATCGTTCTGGGTCACCTGTCTCCGAAGCTCTTCTAACTACGGTTAGCAAACATACATCATGAACTCAGAATGAGACAAACCAATAAGTCAATAAATAACATCTGACAAAACTAACTTAATATTACATTTTTATCAGAAGATGCCTCTGTCAATGCGGCTACCACCAGGCTACTATGGACGGTCGAAAACATTTCTCCAAATTGCGCTCACAGAATCGAACTCCCTGCTGTACATTTAGGCAGCAACATCATAGGTGCCTTAATTCGGCACACGCATACATTCAAATATGGTATGGGATACATATATCAAACCTCTATCCCCGCCTGCACAACAATTGTACAGAAGCCAACCTCCCCGCCAAAACTTTCAAAACAACAATAACACTAGCCTACACAATAAATATAAACAAAACCACCTCCGCTACAACACATAAGCAATCCCGATCTTTATTCTTGACCTGCACAACAATTGTAAGCAAACCACTTCCGCTACTTACGTCAACAAACCCGAACTTGATAACAAACGTATACAAACACAACCTTGATAACAAACGTAAACAAACCACTTCCGCTGATATCACCCTGACGTCACTTCCTGGTCCAGAATATACAGTTCCTATCTACTCCAACAAGTTCGACTATATTGTAAAATATGGGTGAGGACCAATATTTCACAACATTGGACCTCAAATCTGGCTTCCACCAAATTGAGTTGGCGCAAAGGGACAGAGAACAGACCGCATTCTCTGTAAACGACGGGAAATATGAGTTTTGCAGGGTCCCATTTGAATTAAAAACGCCTCTAGCATCTTCCAGAGGGCAATAGATTACGTCTTCAGGGACCAGATTAGGAAAACCTGTTACGTCTATGTAGATGACGTAAAAATTTTCTCCCCTTATAAGGAAGACCACATCAACAGATTGAGTGGCTCTTGAGAAGCCTTGGAGACGCAGGCATGAGAATTTCCAAAGAAAAGTCCAAATTCTTCAAAGAAGAGTGTGGAATATTTGGGATTTACCGTATGCAGAGGCGGAATCCGCCAATCGGCCGACAAAATTCAGGCCATAAAGGATCTCCAACCACCAAAAACATTGTTTTGTCCTTAGATCATTTCTAGGGTAAGCAAGTTATTACAGATGCTTTATGGTGAGATTCACCAGCATCGCAAAACCCCTAACAGAGATTTTGAAAGGCGAAAATTGAAAAATAATCGCCAACCCCTCGAGAAAGGTAAAACTTAGATTAACCCCAGACCAGTTAGATGCATTCAACAGGTTAAAAGAGTTGCTAGACTCCGAGGATGTGTTGTTATCACATCCCGATTTCAGAAAGCCATTTGACCTAATGACAGACGCGTCAAGCTAAGGGCTCGGAGCAGTACTGTCCCAGGGCGGTCGCCCTATTTCAATGATCTCGCGCACACTACGAGACAATGAGATAAGCTGTGCCACAAATGAGCGAAAGCTCCCGGCCATTACGTGGGCATTGAAAAATCTCAGAAATTACTCGTATAGAGTTAAAAATCTGAACATCTATACAGATCACCAGCCGTTGACAATTGCCGTATCGGATAAAAATCCGAGCGTTTAGATAAAACGCTGAAAAGCCTTTGTTGACGAACACAACGCAAACATAATTTATAAACCAGGCAAAGAAAATTACATAATCGAGACGACAAATAAGCCAGTCAACTGCTTCCGAAACCAGATCATACTGGAAGAAAGCCCTATCCCTCAGCACAAGACTTATATATGTCATAAGTAACGCAATATATTGCGAGCTTCCCATTTTGGCCTTTATTCAGCATACACTGGTAAAAGAATTTCCCTCGACAACATTCCGACATTCAAAACATTTTGTAATAGACATCTCAGACACAACAGAACAGAGAGATATAGCTACAGCTGAGCATAATCGAACCCCTTGGGACGGCTTATGAAAATGCCCAACAAATACCTAGAAACTATTTTTTTTTCCAAAATTGGCCACTCAAAAACAGAAATATCCGCAAACTGCCAATTGTGCGCTATAAGCAAACATAATCGGCACCCGATCAGACAAGAGATAGCGAAGACTCCGATACCATCATATGCCGGAGAAATGTTACATGTGGACGTTTACTCCACATATAAAAAATATTTTGTAACCTGCATTGACAAATTTTCTAAATTTGCAGTTGTTCAGCCTTCAGTTTGTTGTTGTTATTGTTAAACTCTTTGTTATTGTTAAACTTCTTCCCTAAAATAAAAACGATTTACTATGACTATGAAAAGTCCGTAAACTCAGGCCATAGAGAGACCATTAGATCAATGTTTTCAAACAACTTTGACATCGTGATCGCAAACGCAAACGGCGACAATACCCTTCTTGCAACAATAAAGTACAATAGGTCGATTCATTCGGTTACAAATAAAACAAGTAAGAGCTTCTAGTCGGGAGCTCCCGACTAGTGGATACCCTGAACCCTCTTATTCCAACACCAAATAAATTAATAAAAAAAAAGTTCCCTTGGCAGGGCTCGAATTTGCAACTGACCGCATTACTTACTGTCGACTCTACTCAACATCCACACCAGCAAAAAAAAAATAATAATACTTTCCCCGGTAGGGCTCGAACTCGCGACAGACCGCACCACTTGCTATGCCTCTACTCAGCAGCCACACCAACAATTAAGTACTTATGATAAAAAAAGGAACTAAAATAACATTACAAAAAAAGACGCAATTACCATGCTATTAGAATGCGAAGCAGACGCGCATGAATCTGTGTGTGTACATGTATACAGAAATTCTTAAAGCTGCTGCCCCATTCAATTGCGCAGTTGCATATAACTTTGGTTTTTCTTAACCGATCTTTATGAAATTTTCTACAGTATCTCTTATTGTACCATAGAATATTTGAGTATTCTGACAAAATCAATTGCATTTAAATTGTGGTTTAAATTGGTTGGCAATAAAAGTTGGGTTATTAACTTGATTTATAGCTCTGGGGTGGTAGCAGGGAGGTGGCGATAGGTGTGAAATGAATGAAATAGACCTAATGAAATTGGTACTAAAAACTAACATCCAACACATAGCCACCTAATAGCCACTCTAAATGTTCATCATAGGCAAGCACGTGTTATAAATCTGATAGGCAGTGCCCTTAAGGCAATTGCAGGAACCCCAGATTTTGATGACTGGGAGCAGATAAAGTTCAAACAGGGTAAGTTAATAGATGCAGAAAATAGACAAATCGAGATCAACAAGGCTATTTAGCTTTTGTCGCATTTCTGGATACTATTGGGGCATGATGTGTGACAGGAGCGGCGCAAGATCGAATCTAAATCGTTCTGGGTCACCTGTCTCCGAAGCTCTTCTAACTACGGTTAGCAAACATACATCATGAACACAGAATGAGACAAACCAATAAGTCAATAAATAAATCTGACAAAACTAACTTAATATTACATTTTTATCAGAAGATGCCTCTGTCAATGCGGCTACCACCAGGCTACTATGGACGGTCGAAAACATTTCTCCAAATTGCGCTCACAGAATCGAACTCCCTGCTGTACATTTAGGCAGCAACATCATAGGTGCCGTAATTCGGCACACGCATACATTCAAATATGGTATGGGATACATATATCAAACCTCTATCCCCGCCTGCACAACAATTGTACAGAAGCCAACCTCCCCGCCAAAACTTTCAAAACAACAATAACACTAGCCTACACAATAAATATAAACAAAACCACCTCCGCTACAACACGTAAGCAATCCCGATCTTCATTCTTGACCTGCACAACAATTGTAAGCAAACCACTTCCGCTACTTACGTCAACAAACCCGAACTTGATAACAAACGTATACAAACACAACCTTGATAACGTAAACAAACCACTTCCGCTGATATCACCCTGACGTCACTTCCTGGTCCAGAATATACAGTTCCTATCTACTCCAACAAGTTCGACTATATTGTAAAATATGGGTGAGGACCAATATTTCACAACATTGGACCTCAAATCTGGCTTCCACCAAATTGAGTTGGCGCAAAGGGACAGAGAACAGACCGCATTCTCTGTAAACGACGGGAAATATGAGTTTTGCAGGGTCCCATTTGGATTAAAAACGCCTCTAGCATCTTCCAGAGGGCAATAGATTACGTCTTCAGGGACCAGATTAGGAAAACCTGTTACGTCTATGTAGATGACGTAATAATTTTCTCCCCTAATAAGGAAGACCACATCAACAGATTGAGTGGCTCTTGAGAAGCCTTGGGGACGCAGGCATGAGGATTTCCAAAGAAAAGTCCAAATTCTTCAAAGAAGGCGGAATCCGCCAATCGGCCGACAAAATTCAGGCCATAAAGGATCTCCAACCTCCAAAAACATTGTTTTGTCCTTAGATCATTTCTAGGGTAAGCAAGTTATTACAGATGCTTTATGGTGAGATTCACCAGCAACGCAAAACCCCTAACAGAGATTTTGAAAGGCGAAAATTGAAAAATAATCGTCAACCACTCGAGAAAGGTAAAACTTAGATTAACCCCAGACCAGTTAGATGCATTCAACAGGTTAAAAGAGTTGCTAGACTCCGAGGACGTGTTGTTATCACATCCCGATTTCAGAAAGCCATTTGACCTAATGACAGACGCGTCAAGCTAAGGGCTCGGAGCAGTACTGTCCCAGGGCGGTCGCCCTATATCAATGATCTCGCGCACACTACGAGACAATGAGATAAACTTTGCCACAAATGAGCGAAAGCTCCCGGCCATTACGTGGGCATTGAAAAATCTCAGAAATTACTCGTATAGAGTTAAAAATCTGAACATCTATACAGATCACCAGCCGTTGACAATTGCCGTATCGGATAAAAATCCGAGCGTTTAGATAAAACGCTGAAAAGCCTTTGTTGACGAACACAACGCAAACATAATTTATAAACCAGGCAAAGAAAATTACATAATCGAGACGACAAATAAGCCAGTCAACTGCTTCCGAAACCAGATCATACTGGAAGAAAGCCCTATCCCTCAGCACAAGACTTATATCTTGTTCAAGACAAAAACTCGTCATGTCATAAGTAACGCAATATATTGCGAGCTTCCCATTTTGGCCTTTATTCAGCATACACTGGTAAAAGAATTTCCCTCGACAACATTCCGACATTCAAAACATTTTGTAATAGACATCTCAGACACAACAGAACAGAGAGATATAGCTACAGCTGAGCATAATCGAACCCCTTGGGACGGCTTATGAAAATGCCCAACAAATACCTAGAAACTATTTTTTTTTCCAAAATTGGCCACTCAAAAACAGAAATATCCGCAAACTGCCAATTGTGCGCTATAAGCAAACATAATCGGCACCCGATCAGACAAGAGATAGCGAAGACTCCGATACCATCATATGCCGGAGAAATGTTACATGTGGACGTTTACTCCACATATAAAAAATATTTTGTAACCTGCATTGACAAATTTTCTAAATTTGCAGTTGTTCAGCCTTCAGTTTGTTGTTGTTATTGTTAAACTCTTTGTTATTGTTAAACTTCTTCCCTAAAATAAAAACGATTTACTATGACTATGAAAAGTCCGTAAACTCAGGCCATAGAGAGACCATTAGATCAATGTTTTCAAACAACTTTGACATCGTGATCGCAAACGCAAACGGCGACAATACCCTTCTTGCAACAATAAAGTACAATAGGTCGATTCATTCGGTTACAAATAAAACAAGTAAGAGCTTCTAGTCGGGAGCTCCCGACTAGTGGATACCCTGAACCCTCTTATTCGAACACCAAATAAATTAATAAAAAAAAAGTTCCCTTGGCAGGGCTCGAATTTGGAACTGACCGCATTACTTACTGTCGACTCTACTCAACATCCACACCAGCAAAAAAAAAAATAATAATACTTTCCCCGGTAGGGCTCGAACTCGCGACAGACCGCACCACTTGCTATGCCTCTACTCAGCAGCCACACCAACAATTAAGTACTTATGATAAAAAAAGGAACTAAAATAACATTACAAAAAAAGACGCAATTACCATGCTATTAGAATGCGAAGCAGACGCGCATGAATCTGTGTGTGTACATGTATACAGAAATTCTTAAAGCTGCTGCCCCATTCAATTGCGCAGTTGCATATAACTTTGGTTTTTCTTAACCGATCTTTATGAAATTTTCTACAGTATCTCTTATTGTACCATAGAATATTTGTGTATTCTGACAAAATCAATTGCATTTAAATTGTGGTTTAAATTGGTTGGCAATAAAAGTTAGGTTATTAACTTGATTTATAGCTCTGGGGTGGTAGCGGGGAGGTGGCGATAGGAGTGAAATGAAAGATACTTAAAATATCTATAATATTCTAGAAGCAACATATCATGTTTGGTGGCTCTAGCTCTTATTATTTACCCAATTTGCTAAAAAAAACGGGATGTCGATATCGATTTTTATCGATTGTTTGGAAACGGAGTAAGTTATCGATTATCGGAAACAAACTCGATCTGCGCGGGAACTAGGAGCATCTGCATCTAAAATTTCCTTTGACTCATACATAAGGACGGACAGACAGACGGACATGGCTAGATCGACTCGGCTTTTGATGCTGATCAAGAATATATATACTTTATGGGGTCGGAGATGCTTCCTTCTGCCTGTTACATACATTTGGATTTCGCACAAATACAATATACCCTTGTACCCATTTTTAATGGGTTCAGGGTATAAAAAAACCAGTAGAAATTATCCACGCATCCCTATAGATGTTGCAGTGCAGGAAAAAAGAGAAAATCACTTCGACACGCGACACTGAGAGTCAACGACTATACGCACGCGGACTACATACCTATAGTCTACGGAGATGCGACAATCTGGGACGAGAACAGCTACTTGGGACACACGACAAACTTGACATCGTTTGAAATCTACATCGACGACCTACATCGAGACCTAATGAAATTGGTACTAAAAACTGACATCCAACACATAGCCGCCTAATACCCACTCTAAATGTTCATCATAGGCAAGCACGTGTTATAAATCTGATAGGCAGTGCCCTTAAGGCAATTGCAGGAACCCCAGATTTTGATGACTGGGAGCAGATAAAGTTCAAACAGGGTAAGTTAATAGATGCAGAAAATAGACAAATCGAGATCAACAAGGCTATTTAGCTTTTGTCGCATTTCTGGGTACTATTGGGGCATGATGTGTGACAGGAGCGGCGCAAGATCGAATCTAAATCGTTCTGGGTCACCTGTCTCCGAAGCTCTTCTAACTACGGTCAGCAAACATACATCATGATCACAGAATGAGACAAACCAATAAGTCAATAAATAACATCTGACAAAACTAACTTAATATTACATTTTTATCAGAAGATGCCTCTGTCAATGCGGCTACCACCAGGCTACTATGGACGGTCGAAAAAATTTCTCCAAATTGCGCTCACAGAATCGAACTCCCTGCTGTACATTTAGGCAGCAACATCATAGTTGCCGTAATTCGGCACACGCATACATTCAAATATGGTATGGGATACATATATCAAACCTCTATCCCCGCCTGCACAACAATTGTACAGAAGCCAACCTCCCCGCCAAAACTTTCAAAACAACAATAACACTAGCCTACACAATAAATATAAACAAAACCACCTCCGCTACAACACGTAAGCAATCCCGATCTTCATTCTTGACCTGCACAATAATTGTAAGCAAACCACTTCCGCTACTTACGTCAACAAACCCGAACTTGATAACAAACGTATACAAACACAACCTTGATAACAAACGTAAACAAACCACTTCCGCTGATATCACCCTAACGTCACTTCCTGGTCCAGAACATACAGTTCCTATCTACTCCAACAAGTTCGACTATATTGTAAAATATGGGTGAGGACCAATATTTCACAACATTGAACCTCAAATCTGGCTTCCACCAAATTGAGTTGGCGCAAAGGGACAGAGAACAGACCGCATTCTCTGTAAACGAAGGGAAATATGAGTTTTGCAGGGTCCCATTTGGATTAAAAACGCCTCTAGCATCTTCCAGAGGGCAATAGATTACGTCTTCAGGGACCAGATTAGGAAAACCTGTTACGTCTATGTAGATGACGTAATAATTTTCTCCCCTAATAAGGAAGACCACATCAACAGATTGAGTGGCTCTTGAGAAGCCTTAGGGACGCAGGCATGAGGATTTCCAAAGAAAAGTCCAAATTCTTCAAAGAAGAGTGTGGAATATTTGGGATTTACCGTATGCAGAGGCGGAATCCGCCAATCGGCCGACAAAATTCAGGCCATAAAGGATCTCCAACCACCAAAAACATTGTTTTGTCCTTAGATCATTTCTAGGGTAAGCAAGTTATTACAGATGCTTTATGGTGAGATTCACCAGCATCGCAAAACCCCTAACAGAGATTTTGAAAGGCGAAAATTGAAAAATAATCGCCAACCACTCGAGAAAGGTAAAACTTAGATTAACCCCAGACCAGATGCATTCAACAGGTTAAAAGAGTTGCTAGACTCCGAGGATGTGTTGTTATCACATCCCGATTTCAGAAAGCCATTTGACCTAATGACAGACGCGTCAAGCTAAGGGCTCGGAGCAGTACTGTCCCAGGGCGGTCGCCCTATATCAATGATCTCGCGCACACTACGAGACAATGAGATAAACTTTGCCACAAATGAGCGAAAGCTCCCGGCCATTACGTGGGCATTGAAAAATATCAGAAATTACTCGTATAGAGCTAAAAATCTGAACATCTATACAGATCACACATTGACACTTGCCGTATCGGATAAAAATCCGAGCGTTTAGATAAAACGCTGAAAAGCCTTTGTTGACGAACAAAACCCAAACATAATTTATAAACCAGGCAAAGAAAAACCTCGTGGCAGACGCCCTCTCTTGCCAAGACACCAACGCGTTGGAGGATTCAGCAGAATCCGGTGCTGCTAAAATCCACAGCGAAGAGTCTATAACTTACATAATCGAGACGACAGATAAGCTAGTGAACTGCTTATATCTTGTTCACACACACACACAGACACACACACACACACACACACACACACACACACACACACACACACACACACACACACACACACACACACACACACGCGCAGAAGGGCAGATTGTTTTCATAGAGTGCGGACGCGATTTGTAACTGCTCCGTGAAAATAAACAAATAAACCTGTGAAAGTAAAGTGAAGTTAGTGCACGTGTGCAGGGAACCGAGACAGGCCTAAGACACCAAAAGGTGCGTGGTGGTACTCACTGCGAAGCCCGTGCAGACCATTCCTGGGGTGGCGTCTACAGTTCCACGATCCAGGCGAGGGGAGTGAAGGCGTCTACTTGGCGTGTTAGTGCGCTTTTGTGAGTTTTACCACTCAATTGTAATAGCCGTCTCGCAAAGCTATTTGTGCAGTTGGTTGCATTCACTCTAACAGCTGTTAGTAGGGTTGGCTAGCGCAGTTCACAACCAGCTGATCTGCACTATAGAGCCAGCTGCCAAACTGCGTAGCGAAGATATTAACCAGGTGATAAGCTGTAACTGGCAGAAAGTACAGCATACTTTCGGGGTTACGCTGCTCTTGATAAGCATTTAAACTTTGGAGAAAGAACAGGCAAAGAAGCCGATATCGGTGCTCACTACAGGCTCCAGGGTAAAAAAGGAGCAAAAGGTCGCGGAACAGACCAATTTCCAACCCCCCCGCCGCGGCGGTGCCCATAAAACGGGGCTCTGGTGACCGAGTCGGAGCGGTATAACTCCCAGCGGTTAATACCCAGAGGGAAACCGTTGGCCACCGAGGGACTTTCCTGTAGAGCCCTGATAGTTATAGCAGGTGCCCAGAGCAAAAAATGGAGGTTGAGCTGCATGCCTTTGCGCGCCGCTCTGCACTACAGCGATCACCGCCACACCAGGCAAAATGTAGCCTTTGCATACGGAAAGGAGAAAAATCAACGGACCACGCTACAGGAAGCTTTAAATGTCCGGCGTATTACAAGGCAGTACGCAAAATGAAATGTTAAAGTTACTCCAATTAAACCTTAACCACTGCATAGCTGCTCAAGCCATCTTGGAGCAGACTGTTAGGGAGATGCGCATTGATATTGCCATTATCAGCGAACCCCACCACCGAGAAACCAACTGCCCGAGAATATGGACCGAGGACGATTGGTGAAGGAACTGCAGCCAGAACCCTAAGTCGGAAAGTTTACCGCCTGGATACTTTCGACCCCGTGGCCTTTTCGAATGCAGTCCACTCGCTTGTCACTGCCGGCAACGCAGAGAGAAAAGCCTCCCAAATGGCATGCCAGCTATCGCGTGCCTGTGACGAGAGCATGCAAACCCGGAAAACGTTTCGGCGCCACCATGTACCCACGTACTGGTGGAACGAAAATATTTCCGAAGCACGGCGGAACTACATCCAAGCCAGGGGAGATACCCGCGAGCCCGAGGTAGACCCAACTATGCCGAACAGCAGCTAAGGTATCATAGTGTCAGAAAAATGCTAAAAAGTCCATAAGAGATAGCAAACGAGAATGTTTCCTGGAGCTATGCGACTCAGCCGAATATAATCCTTGGGGCAACGCGTACAAAACTGTCGTTAAAAGACTCTACGCCGGCCAACAAGCGCAGCCTTCTGACCCAAGTGAGCTGAAGTCGATTTTGGAAACGCTATTCCCAATCAGACCCGACGTATTACATACGCAAGCCATACCATCGAGCCACGTAGCAGCCATGCCGTCTCTCATCGACGAAGTCTCAGTCGAAGAGGTGCTGACGATCGCTAGAAGCCTAAAGCCCAGTAAGGCACCGGGTCCGGACGGAATCCCCAACCGAGCACTGAAACTAGCCATGTCCTTGCGGCCCGCGCAGTTCGTGCAGCTTTTTAACATGTGCCTAATGGAGAGAGCTTTCCCCACAATATGGAAACTCCAAACGCTAGTTTTATTACCGAAGCCGTGTAAGCCGCCCGACGACCCATCGTCATACAGGCCGATTTGCCTCCTGGACACGTTAGGCAAAGTGCTGGAGAAGCTAATCTTGGTTTCACCAAGGCAAAGTCTACAATAGACGCTCTGGAGAAAGTAGTCGGCATAGCAACAAACGCCATCCAAGGTTCGATATGGAAAAGCGGCACAAAAAAGTACTGCCTCATCGTCACGCTGGATGTTAAAAACGCCTTTAACACAGCCAGGTGGGACAAAATATTGGATGCATTGTCAACGTTCCGCGGCCCATATTATCTTCAGGAGACGATACGCAGCTACTTCACTGGAAGACTGCTGCAATACGACACCGCAGACGGCCCCACTACACATCAAGTGTCCGCTGGAGTGCCCCAAGGCTCAGTTCTAGGACCCCTCCTCTGGAACATCATGTACGATGGCATCCTTTGACTGGAACTCCCGATCGATACAAGTATCATCGGCTTCGCGGACGACGTGGCCCTTGTAGTCGTCGGCAAGGAATTGAAGGACGTAGAGGAATCGTGCAACCACAGTATTGACCGTGTGCACCAATGGCTGGCAGCAGCTGGACTCGAACTGGCTGCTCACAAAACAGAAGCGGTGTTAGTCAGCAGTCGGAGTGGAAACAGCGCACATTAGAGTCGGCAGTGCGACAATAGAATCAGCACGGGCGCTAAAGTACCTGGGTGTCATGCTAGACATAAGAATGTCGTTCAAAGAACACTTGGAGTACGTGCACAAGAAAGCAGCTGAGTCCTATCGAGCGCTATCCAGGATTATGATGAACACACGGGGACCGAAACAGCAGAGACGCCGTCTCCTTATGACCGTAAACCGAGCGGTAATAATGTACGCGTCCCCCAATTGGAGCAGAGCTATGGCTGTTCCCAACTACAGCCGTGGCGTGTACTCTATATATCGCCTAAGCGCTCTACGGGTCAGCTGCGCATTCCGGACGGTATCGGACGAAGCGGCGCTGGTTATCGCAGGAATGGTCCCGCTAAACGAACTGGCAACAGAAGCTGTAGTTTGCTATAGAGCCCACGATGGAAGCAACACAGCAAACTCGATTCGCACTGAGGCAAGCATGCAGAGCGCACATTGATGGAGTGAGTGAAACCGAAGTACATGCGTCAACGTAAAAAGCAAACACGCGCGAAAGTATGCCACGCTGTGTGGGTATACATGAAGGCAAAGAAAGATATTGCATGCTTTTAGGCTTACACGTTCTACTCGCATTGCAGCTGCATACTCGAGGCAAGAAATTGTACAGAAAGTCACGACTCCGACCAAGCCAACTCCTACCGCATAGCGGTGTACTAAAAAGGGGCGCTGGCGACCGAGCTGGAGCGGTTAAACTCCCATCTGTCAAACGCCAGTGAGAAACCATTGGCCACCGTTGGAGCCACAAATCAGCAGCGATGAGCGCCACAACTGGCAGCACGCCCGTCAATGCAAGCAAGCAAAACTCCACCCCCACACTGAGCCCAGTAAAGTGTGGAAGCGACCCACTGGACCCCCCTTACGTAACTTTAGACATGGGCTGACGAGTCGGGCATTCTAGGACCTTAATAGGCAAGCTGACACCTTGTCGAAACGGCTCCTAGGCTAATGCTCGCCTCGCCCCCGTCCCGCTAAAACCTTGGCAGGCCTCGTAGAACGCTTATCGTATGTAGCCATTCAGTTGGCCGTGCAGGCTCAGTTGATATTCCCTGACTAGCACTGATCTGGCTCTTAACTCCGTCTCCCATAAGGACCGGAGTCAACCCTCGCGTGGACCTCACTCCATGGAAAGGCAACCACGGGATCGCGAAGGTGACTGCACAATACACACGACAACAACGGCTTCGAGTTGGGACCCAATTAATCACAATGATGAGCCAAAACAACAAAAACACCACCCCACTAGGTGGACAAGAGGAAGAAGGAGTACGCCAGGTCGACCCGTTCGCTAGACGATCATGCCTGGCGAGCACGCCCCCGGCTACACCAGGAAGGGCCTCTCAGCCCACTGCACCATGCAGGGAAATTGAAGAGAAAGAGACCCCGAAAAGGCTTAGGGACCCGGCCAGCCCAACGAACAAGCCACGGAGCACCCCGCCCAAGAAGAGCAAGGCAAATACCCAGGAGATCGAAGAGATTGGCTCGATACTGGACGAGCTACTGTTCACGTATCATGGCAAGCAGCCAGCGATGAGGCACATAATCTTGGCCACTAAGAGCATGCTAGCGAGGCTAAAAGAGCTGCAAGAAGTAGTCAAAGCGCAGCTCCCCGAAAACCTGTGCATGCGATGCAGCGAAGAGGCCCATAAGCAGATGAGCCATGCTGAAGAAAGAGCCGGAAGCAATTCTAAATGCGACACGGCAACGCAGACAAAAGAAAGCGGTGCAGGCAGTAAGCCACCGACAGCGGCGCAAAAACCGACGAACGAGGTTACAGAAAAAAAATCTGATCTTGGCCCCAAGCAACGCCAAGCCGGTACCAACTCGCAAGCAGCAACGTTCACAGCCGGCAGAGGGCAAGGTACCGACCCAAGCGCGAGAGGCAAAAACACCGGTCATAAATACCCGTGAGGTAAAAAATAAATGGACTGAGGTGAAGGGCAAGCACACCAGGCGGAAACAGCCCAACTGACCGGATGCGATCCTGGTCAAGTGTACAGAGAGCTTGCCATACGCAGATGTGCTTAAAATGGTGAAAACAGCTCCCGCACTGCAGGCGCTCAAAAATAATGTATAGGGCATCCGCAAATCAGCAGCAGGAGAACTGATCCTCAGGCTCCAGAAGCCATCGGACCCAGCTACCGACCAGTTGCATGTGGCAATCAGCAGTGCACTGGCTGGAAATGCTGCCGTTAGAACCTTGCAGGAAACGGTGCAAATGGAGGTTCTAGATATCGATGAGTCCACGACAGCAGATGAGGTCCCCACAGCTCTCTTTGCCTCGGTGGAAGGAGACATACCAGTAGAAGCGACGCCCACTATGAGGGCGGCCTACGGAGGAACACAGATCGCATCGCTGGCCCTGCAACCGAGTCTAGCCACAAAACTGCTCGAAACCGGCAAGGTCCGAATAGGGTGGGTTATATGCCGAATACGTCAAAAGATCGAGCCAAAGCGATGCTTCAGATGCATGGGATTCGGCCATACATCCACCAGGTGCAAGAGCCAGCATCCGGTCGGACGTGTTTTAAATGCGCAGGTACTGGGCACAAGTCTGGACAGTGCACGCATGAGGCAAAGTGCATCCTCTGCACAAGAATGGGCACGGGCACTAACCAAGCCGCGCACTCAACTCTGAGCAGGAACTGCCCGGAGTATAAGAAGGCCTACAAGGCGCTTAAAAATGGTTAAGTTCCTGCAACTTAACCTAAACCACTGCAGAGCAGCCCAGGATCTGCTAGCAAAAACGACCCGGGAGACGAGAATTGATGTAGCCATCATTAGCGAACCGTATACACCCAAACACATCAGAGTGCGCCACGAAAGCCTAGACGCTGGAGCAGCACTATGGAGCTGCGGACAGGCACCATACCAGCTCACTCAACGGATGGCTCGCAAAGGGTTTGCTAGGGCAAAATGTGGTCGCATATACGTCTATAGCTGCTACATACCACCAAGCATACCCCTGGCAGAGTACACATCCATTATTGAAGACATCGCACAGGACGTGCACGGAAAATCTCCAGTGATAATCGCCGGGGACTTCAACGCGTGGGCCACAGAATGGGGCAGCAGCAGAACGACACCAAGGGGAACCATCCTGCTGGACATATTTGCTTCGCTAAATGTCTGTCTGCTGAACATCGGCACAAGAAGCACTTACAGCAAAGCGGGTCGCGAGTCGATCATAGACCTGACGTTTGCCAGTCCAGACGTTGCCCGAGACGCCAAATGGCATGTATCGGATGTATACACCCACAGCGACCACTTTGCGGTGATAAGGGACACCTCTCAACTGGGAAGCAGAGGCGCCAGTAGAAGGCTCCAACACACTGGATACAAGATGGACACTATGGACCTGGAAAGACTCCTCCCTATGGTAGAAGGACTAGGCATAAGAGGCGATGCCAACAGCTCTGCTGACGCGATAGCAGAGACTATCACCAACGCATGTGACGCTATACTGACAAAAGTTCGCAAGGGTGGAAACACACATAGACCGGTAACCTGGTGGAACGAGGACATAGCCAAAGCGCGCAAAGAGTGCCTCGCAGCTAGGCGGAAGAGCCAACGGTCAAGACCGTCTCCCAATTTTGAGCACCATCTGCAGAACTTCAGAGCCAAGCGGAAATTACTCAAGGAAGCTATCAGACGCAGCAAATCCCGATACTTCCAAGAGCTTTGCGACACTGCGGACGCGGAGCCCTTTGGACTGGCTTACAAGCTAGTCATGGGAAGGCTATGCAGGCAACCAATGCCAACAAACCCGGAACAGCTCAAACAAATAGTCCTAACGCTCTTTCCTCGACAGACACCTGGAATTGCACCGCAACTACCAGCAAACGGAATAAACGACTGTGCACCCACCGACGACAATGAGGTACTGAGCATTGCTGCGAAGCTAAAGGCCGACAAATCCCCTGGACCAGACGGAATACCGAACGGGGTAATAAAAGCTGTCATTGCTGCACAGCCCAGAAGCTTCGTGGAGTTGTACAATCAATGTATAGCGGAATGCACAGTACCACGTAGATGGAAACTCCAGCGACTTGTGCTCATCCCGAAGCCCGGCAAGGAACTGGATGATCCCTCCCCATACCCCCCCTGTGTATGCTGGACACGATGGGAAAAATATTTGAGCGGATAATATGCAATCGCCTAGAATGCAAGCTTGCTGAAGTGCGCGGTCTGTCTGAACGTCAATTCGGCTTCAGGAAACACAGGAGCACCACGGATGCCATCAGGGCCGTGGCTGAACTAGCAGAAGACGCTATCCAAGGCACAAGATGGACAGGTGGCACCAAACAGTACTGCCTAGTCTGTACGTTGGATGTCAGGAACGCGTTCAACTCAGCCAATTGGACAAAAATACTAGAAGCGCTAACGGCCAGACACATCCCGAGACTAATCCCAAACCTGCAGCTTTGGTTACAGCGGCGACACGGCGATGTAGACCACTACCTGGCACAAATATTTACTGGGCATGGCTGCTTTAAAGCGTACCTGCACAGGTTTAATCATGAGGACGACCCCTTTTGCGAGCACTGTGGGCACGGTGTGATTGAGGACGCGGAGCACGCATTGTTCTACTGCCCACTCTATAGACGCGAGCGAGACAAAGCGACGGCGGGCAGAAATGATTTGTCTCCGGAGAATCTCGTGGCGCGAATGGTGGCCGCTGAAAATGGATGGACAGCCGTTGCTAACATGGCATCGGCTATAATGAAGGAGCTGCGACGACAGGAGAGGATCCGACGCGGCATCGACTGATGAGCGGCTGATATACAGCCGTACCCCGCCCTGCGAAGTAGTACTTTGCGGTTGTCCCGCAGGAGCGGGCTACAACTTTTTACTCCCCATAAAATACCCTTTCCTTCTTTGTTTGTCTTAGTTCCCCCTTGTAAAATGTTAAGCTGTTATTTTCTTTTCTTCCAAAATAAAAAAAAACACACACACACAGACGCACGCACACACACACACACACACAGACACACACGCGCGCGCACACGCACACGCACACACACACGCACACACACACAATCGGGAGCAATGGATTAGGAGACGGAATGGCGAAATGAACTTCCACACGACACACTTTTTCAGTGGACACGGCGGGTATAGGAAGTATCTCCATAGGTTCAGGCATGAGGACTCTCCAGAGTGCCCGAACTGCCCAAATCTGGACAAAGACCCGGAACACGTGCTGTACCAATACTCGAGGTACAGAGAGGTAGTGGGCTCTGTACCTCCACCGGAGGGACTGGTAGCGTTCATGGTGGAAGGAGAGGACAAGTGGAGAAATATAAGCCAGCTCATAATAGGCATCCAGAGGGATCTGAGACGATGCGAAAAGGAGCGGCGACTAATGGATACTGCCTAAAATAGACAACGGATGGGTAGTAATACTTTGCTGTGATCCCGCGGGGAATGTGGTGTGTGAGTTTAGTACGTAGGTGCTGACGGAGTCAGCAAATCGTGCATGCGGTTGGCCCGGGCCATCAGTATCTTACGAAGATTTTCACCTCCGTGCCGTAAGCAACAAATAAAAAAAAAAGAAAACACACACACACACACACAACGGGAAACCGTTGGGCACCGAGGGACTTTCCTGTAGAGCTCTGATATTTGGAGCAGGTGCCCAGAGCGAAAAATGTAGGATGAGCTGCATGCCTTTGCGCGTCGCTCTGCACTACAGCGATCACCGCCACACCAGGCGGTCACGCCAGTGCAGCAAAGAGTGGCTGCATCGTCGCCGGCAAAAGCGAGTGAGGAGCTGCCAAGAACGCTAAGAGGCACGATTGAGAAGATGGGCTTATTCCTAAACGGCTTAACGGCGCTGTTCAACGGACAACGCCACATTAACGGGCTGATGCGAGAGGAACTCGCGAGAGTAGAAAGCCTGCAGAAGGTGGCGCTCAAGCTCTGTGCGCCGGAAACGAAGTGCGACGAGGCGCAAACGACGCCGTCATTTGCCAGACTTGCGGAGCCGAACGTGCTAAAGACGCGCCCAACGAAGCTCGGGGGCCAAAAAGAGGCAAGCATGCCCAAACGGCCGAGGGATAGCGTGCTAGAGCAGCGCAGATCCCCCTCCAAGAAGGCTAAACGCCAGGGTCAAAACCCAGCGAAGCAGGAGGTGCTCACGCATCAAAAGACAGCCCCTGCAAACTCCAACTTAGCTGGCCATAATGGCAGCCCAGAGAGCTGGACAGCAGTGAATGGACGTAAGCGAACGCAGAAGCGTCCCAGAGCCGACGCCATTACAGTCCACGGAGTGGGTGACTGCACATATGCCGATATGCTCAGGCTCGTGAAGAGCGACCCGGCCCTCAAGCACCTAAGTGGCGATGTGCATGGCATTCGCAACACCGCGAAGGGCGATCTTCTGCTGCATCTCAATAGGAAGCCGGAGCACTCCGCAGATGAGCTTCAAGAAGCTGTGAGAAAGGCATTGGGTGACCGGGCGGTAGTGAGAACGCTGACCGAAACGTCCCAGGTGGAGATCAAGGACCTGGATGACCTGGCGACAAAGGAGGAAGTGCTCGAAGCGATTAAAAGTGCCTTACAAGACGACTCCTTGCCGATTGAAACTATCGCTGCGAACAGCATTTGGCGGCCAGCAAAGGGCCACAGTTACTCTCCAAGCGCCAAAAGCCAGGACGCTTGTCGAAAAGGCCAAGGTGAGGATCGGATGGGTTGTCTGCTGTATTCGTGCAATAGAGCAACCAAAGCGATGCTTTTAATGCCAGGGTTTTGGGCACATTGCAGCGAACTGCACCAGCGGAGACGATATGAAAGGCGCATGCTTCAGATGCGGGGACACAGGTCACGAAGCAAAGAGCTGCTCCAAGCCACCAAAATGTAGCCTCTGCATACGGAAAGGGGAAAGCTCAACGGACCACGCTACAGCAAGCTTTAAATGTTCAGCGTATCGCGAGGCAGTACGCAAAATGAAATGTTAAGGTTACTCCAAATTAACCTGAACCACTGCATGGGTGCTCAAACCATCTTGGAGCAGACTGTTAGGGAGATGCGCATTGATATTGCCATTATCAGCGAACCCCACCACCGAGAAACCAACTGCCCGAGAATATGGACCGAGGATCAGGATGGAAAAGCTGCGCTCTGGGTATGTGGCGACCCATCGACATCGCTGACAAAAACAGTGTCCTTTACTGAGTTTGTACGCGCCCAATACGGCTGCCTGTGGATATACAGCTGCTACCTGGCCCCAAGCATGCAGCTCTGCGAATTTACAGCTGCATTAGATGCATTAGTAGATGATGCAAGGGGGCAGAAGGTCATTATTGCTGGTGACTTCACCGCATGGGCAGTGGAATGGGGCAGCCAAGCAACTAACGCAAGAGGTTGTGCCCTGTTGGAAAGCTTCGCAGTCCTAGATATAGCCCTGCTAAACTTCGGCTCGGAAAATACCTTCACTCGAGGTGGTATCGGATCCATAATCGATCTTACCTTCGCAAGCTCGTCACTTTTTAGCGCAACAAAATGGCAACTAAGCGACTTATACACCGCCAACGACCACTCCGCAATAATATGCACGATTGGTGAAGGAACTGCAGCCAGCACTAGAAGCCTAAGTCGGAAAGCTTACCGCCTGGATACTTTCGACCCCTTTCGACCAGCGAGCCCGAGGTAGACCCAACTATGCCGAACAGCAGCTAAGGTATCAGAGTGCCAGAAAAATGCTAAAAACTCCATAAGAGATAGCAAACGAGAATGTTTCCTGGAGCTATGCGACTCAGCCGAATATAATCCTTGGGGCAACGCGTACAAAACTGTCGTTAAAAGACTCTACGCCGGCCAACAAGCGCAGCCTTCTGACCCAAGTGAGCTGAAGTCGATTTTGGAAACGCTATTCCCAATCAGACCCGACGTATTACATACGCAAGCCATACCATCGAGCCACGTAGCAGCCATGCCGTCTCTCATCGACGAAGTCTCAGTCGAAGAGGTGCTGACGATCGCTAGAAGCCTAAAGCCCAGTAAGGCACCGGGTCCGGACGGAATCCCCAACCGAGCACTGAAACTAGCCATGTCCTTGCGGCCCGCGCAGTTCGTGCAGCTTTTTAACATGTGCCTAATGGAGAGAACTTTCCTCATAATATGGAAACTCCAAACGCTAGTTTTATTACCGAAGCCTGGTAAGCCGCCCGACGACCCATCGTCATACAGGCCGATTTGCCTCCTGCTGGAGAAGCTAATCTGCAACAGGCTTCAGGTAGCTGGCGACAACAATGGTGGCCTGTCCCAAAGCCAATTTGGTTTCACCAAGGCAAAGTCTACAATAGACGCTCTGGAAAAAGTAGTCGGCATAGCAACAAACGCCATCCAAGGATCGAGATGGAAAAGCGGCACAAAAAAGTACTGCCTCATCGTCACGCTGGATGTTAAAAACGCCTTTAACACAGCCAGGTGGGAAAAATATTGGATGCATTGTCAACGTTTCGCGGCCCATATTATCTTCAGGAGACGATACGCAGCTACTTCACTGTAAGACTGCTGCAATACGACACCGCAGACGGCCCCACTACACATCAAGTGTCCGCTGGAGTGCCCCAAGGCTCAGTTCTAGGACCCCTCCTCTGGAACATCATGTACGATGGCATCCTTTGACTGGAACTCCCGATCGATACAAGTATCATCGGCTTCGCGGACGACGTGGCCCTTGTAGTCGTCGGCAAGGAATTGAAGGACGTAGAGGAATCGTGCAACCACAGTATTGACCGTGTGCACCAATGGCTGGCAGCAGCTGGACTCGAACTGGCTGCTCACAAAACAGAAGCGGTGTTAGTCAGCAGTCGGAGTGGAAACAGCGCACATTAGAGTCGGCAGTGCGACAATAGAATCAGCAAGGGCGCTAAAGTACCTGGGTGTCATGCTAGACATAAGAATGTCGTTCAAAGAACACTTGGAGTACGTGCACAAGAAAGCAGCAGAGTCCTATCGAGCGCTATCCAGGATTATGATGAACACACGGGGACCGAAACAGCAGAGACGCCGTCTCCTTATGACCGTAAACCGAGCGGTAATAATGTACGCGTCCCCCATCTGGAGCAGAGCTATGGCTGTTCCCAGCTTCAGCCGGGGCGTACACTCTATATATCGCCTAAGCGCTCTACGGGTCAGCTGCGCATTCCGGACAGTATCGGACGAAGCGGCGCTGGTTATCGCAAGAAAGGTCCCGCTAAACGAACTGGCAAACAGAAGCTGTAGTTTGCTATAGAGCCCACGATGGAAGCTACACAGCAAACTCGATTCGCACTGAGGCAAGGATGCAGAGCGTAGCACGATGGCAAGCACGCTGGGATCGCGCATCTAAAGGACGCTGGACGCATAGGCTCCTATCAGGCCACGGTGCTTCAGAAGCTACTTAAAGCGATTCGGCCACGACAACACAGACGAGTGTTCTTGGTGCGGCTGGGGAATCATAGAGGACGTGACGTGACGTGATTGGCGTCATATTCGAGTGTGGACGTTTTGCAGCGAACAGACAGGAACTGGAGGACATCATGGGCAGACCTATCACGGTGGACAACCTGGTCACGAGCATGATAGAGACCGCACAAAAGTGGGACGCTGCCAGCACCTTCGCAACAGCAGTAATGCGAGAACTCAGGAGAGTTGAGCGCAGTAGACGGAGAACCGCGGATATTTAGGTAGCAAGAACATGCCTGTGTTGCCCGTTCCGCAGGCAATCCACGCTACCTCAACAATACCCCAACTATAACCTAAGCTAAATAACTAAGCATAACTAAGCGGCCAACAGAATACTACCACAGCTTGCCATTGTTTGTCGTACGAGGCGACTGAAATGATACGGGGATGTAATTGCTCGGAGAGGTCCCTCTAGTAGACGAAAAGGTTCTGACTGCCATTAACCTGGCAATGGCCAGATCGATTCCGTTCCTGGGCAATTAAAGCAACTCATGACCTCCGGAAGTGGCCAGGTATCCCCTAGGTAGGCGCTGCACACCCGTGACGCGCCTAGCTAATACGAGAAGGCGTCTAGGACTGAGACCAGTAACGTCTTAGGTTGCAAACTCTGGACAACCCTACTCGACAAGACGACCCCTGGGCTGGCGGCTGACAGTATTCTAGCATCTCGGTAAGCGGAGTGAAATCTGGCCGAAATTACTGCTAGGTTAATGCTGTTACCGCCCCTGTCCCGTTAAAACATGGCAAATCTCCTAGCACGCTCCTCGAATCGTCGCCATTTAGTTGGCAGTATAGGTTCAGATGTGATATTCCTGATTAGCGCGGATCTGGCTCTGAAGGCGGGTGTCAACCCTCGCATGGGCTCACTGCTTGCAAAGACAACCATGAGATCTAAACGCGACTGTACAACGACCAAGGACAACGGCTTAGGAGTTGGGACCCAATAAAATTAGTAAAAATGAAACCCCACAAATGAAGGAGAGCTGTGATGCTTTTGCAAAGAGCAGCAGAATGGCGAGATCACCACTAGGTGTTCCAACAGCCGCCCCGACAGAGACGAACTCAGGACGGGTGCCAACGACGGCAAGCCAGAGCAGCTCAGCACTACGAGAACTCGGGCAGGAGATCTCAAAGCTGGTAGTCATGCTCGAAGATGGCAAGCGATGCTCCATCCACCAGCGAATGCGTGATTCAATAGATAGCATCAGAGTGCTCTACGAGCTGGCGGCAATCCAGCTGCACGACGAAGGAGCCAAGGAGATCATCAGGACGCACCAGTCATCCCAAACATCGCCATTGTTCAGGACGACGATAGACGTCAACCGGAAGCAAACCTCAGCACGGACACCACAAACAAAACGAATCCGAGGACCAGCCGGTAGCCAGGCTACCGTATCAACGGCGCAGGAGACACCGAGCCCCAAAGCGGATGGCGACAAGTGGAAGGAGGTCACACACAAGAAAAGGAAGGAGGTCATCAGGAAAAACAGCAAGGGATTGCTCAAGGAAAAGGCGCGACCGGATGCTATAGTCATCTCGGCAAAAGGCGAAGCGAGCTACTCAGAAATACTGAGGAAAGTTAAAGCGGACGAAAAACTGGGCGAGCTCGGAAAAGCGGTGACATGAATAGGGAGGACACAAAAAGAAGACCTACTTCTCCAGCTTAACCACTCGGGGGAGAATACCAAAGCATTTGGAAACCTGGTAGGCGAAACGTTAGGCGAAAATGCAGAGGTCCGGATGCTGTCCCACCTAGTGACCGTTGAGTGCAAGGACCTGGACGAGATCATGACCAGAGAGGATATCTGTGAGGCGCTGAGGGGTCAAATCCAAATACTGGACATAGCCCCTCAAAATATCAGACTCCGAAAGGCATACGGCCAAACACAGACTGCGACGATAAGACTGCCAGCGGCAAGTGCGAAAAAGGCCGGAGAGAGCAACATCAATGGCAACTTGGCAGGAGAGATGGAACACGGCGAACAAGGAGAGATGGACACATAAACTGATCCCCAATCTGGAGCAATGGATTAGGAGACGGAATGGCGAAATTAACTTCCACCTAACACAGTTTTTCACTGGACACGGCGGGTTTAGGAAGTATCTCCAGAGTGCCCGAACTGCCCAAATCTGGACGAAGACCCGGAACACGTGCTGTACCAATGCTCGAGGTACAGAGAAGTAGTGGGCTCTGTACCTCCACCGGAGGGACTGGTAGCGTTCATGGTGGAAGGAGAGGACAAGTGGAGAAATATAAGCCAGCTCATAATAGGCATCCAGAGGGATCTGAGACGATGCGAAAAGGAGCGACGACTAATAGATACTGCCTAAAATAGACAACGGATGGGTAGTAATACTTTGCGGTGATCCCGCGGAGAATGTGGTGTGTGAGTGGGGGGTGAGTTTAGTACGTAGGTGCTGACGGAGTCAGCAAATCGTGCATGCGGTTGGCCCAGGCCATCAGTATCTTACGAATATTTTCACCTCCGCGCCGTAAGCATAAAAAAAACAAGTAAGAGGTTCTAGTCGGGAGCTCCCGACTAGGGGATACCCTGAACCCTCTTATTCCAACACCAAATAAATTAATAAAAAAAAGTTCCCTTGGCAGTGCTCGAATTTGCAACTGACCGCATTACTTACTGTCGACTCTACTCAACAGCCACACCAGCAAAAAAAAAAAAATAATATTTTCCCCGGTAGGGCTCGAACTCGCGACAGACCGCACCACTTGCTATGCCTCTACTCAGCAGCCACACCAACAATTAAGTACTTATGATAAAAAGAGGAACTAAAATAACATTACAAAAAAATACGCAATTACCATGCTATTAGAATGCGAAGCAGACGCGCATGAATCTGTGTGTGTACATGTATACAGAAATTCTTAAAGCTGCTGTCCCATTCAATTGCGCAGTTGCATATATATTTGGTTTTTCTTAACCGATCTTTATGAAATTTTCTACACTATATCTTATCGTACCATAGAATATTTGTGTATTCTGACAAAATCAATTGCATTTAAATTGTGGTTTAAATTGGTTGGCAATAAAAGTTGGGTTATTAACTTGATTTATAGCTCTGGGGTGGTAGCGGGGAGGTGGCGATAGGTATGAAATGAAAGATACTTGAAATATCTATAATATTCTTGAAGCAACATATCATGTTTGGTGGCTCTAGCTCTTATTATTTACCCAATTTGCTAAAAAAAACAGGATGTCGATATCGATTTTTATCGATTGCTTGGAAACGGAGTAAGTTATCGATTATCGGAAACAAACTCTATCTGCGCGGGAACTAGGAGCATCTACATCTAAAATGTCAAGTCTCTAGCTTGCCATTGTTTGTCGTACGAGGCGACTGAAATGATACGGGGATGTAATTGCTCGGAGAGGTCCCTCTAGTAGACGAAAAGGTTCTGACTGCCATTAACCTGGCAATGGCCAGATCGATTCCGTTCCTGGGCAATTAAAGCAACTCATGACCTCCGGAAGTGGCCAGGTATCCCCTGGGTAGGCGCTGCACACCCGTGACGCGCCTAGCTAATACGAGAAGGCGTCTAGGACTGAGACCAGTAACGTCTTAGGTTGCAAACTCTGGACAACCCTACTCGACAAGACGACCCCTGGGCTGGCGGCTGACAGTATTCTAGCATCTCGGTAAGCGGAGTGAAATCTGGCCGAAATTACTGCTAGGTTAATGCTGTTACCGCCCCTGTCCCGTTAAAACATGGCAAATCTCCTAGCACGCTCCTCGAATCGTCGCCATTTAGTTGGCAGTATAGGTTCAGATGTGATATTCCTGATTAGCGCGGATCTGGCTCTGAAGGCGGGTGTCAACCCTCGCATGGGCTCACTGCTTGCAAAGACAACCATGAGATCTAAACGCGACTGTACAACGACCAAGGACAACGGCTTAGGAGTTGGGACCCAATAAAATTAGTAAAAATGAAACCCCACAAATGAAGGAGAGCTGTGATGCTTTTGCAAAGAGCAGCAGAATGGCGAGATCACCACTAGGTGTTCCAACAGCCGCCCCGACAGAGACGAACTCAGGACGGGTGCCAACGACGGCAAGCCAGAGCAGCTCAGCACTACGAGAACTCGGGCAGGAGATCTCAAAGCTGGTAGTCATGCTCGAAGATGGCAAGCGATGCTCCATCCACCAGCGAATGCGTGATTCAATAGATAGCATCAGAGTGCTCTACGAGCTGGCGGCAATCCAGCTGCACGACGAAGGAGCCAAGGAGATCATCAGGACGCACCAGTCATCCCAAACATCGCCATTGTTCAGGACGACGATAGACGTCAACCGGAAGCAAACCTCAGCACGGACACCACAAACAAAACGAATCCGAGGACCAGCCGGTAGCCAGGCTACCGTATCAACGGCGCAGGAGACACCGAGCCCCAAAGCGGATGGCGACAAGTGGAAGGAGGTCACACACAAGAAAAGGAAGGAGGTCATCAGGAAAAACAGCAAGGGATTGCTCAAGGAAAAGGCGCGACCGGATGCTATAGTCATCTCGGCAAAAGGCGAAGCGAGCTACTCAGAAATACTGAGGAAAGTTAAAGCGGACGAAAAACTGGGCGAGCTCGGAAAAGCGGTGACATGAATAGGGAGGACACAAAAAGAAGACCTACTTCTCCAGCTTAACCACTCGGGGGAGAATACCAAAGCATTTGGAAACCTGGTAGGCGAAACGTTAGGCGAAAATGCAGAGGTCCGGATGCTGTCCCACCTAGTGACCGTTGAGTGCAAGGACCTAGACGAGATCATGACCAGAGAGGATATCTGTGAGGCGCTGAGGGGTCAAATCCAAATACTGGACATAGCCCCTCAAAATATCAGACTCCGAAAGGCATACGGCCAAACACAGACTGCGACGATAAGACTGCCAGCGGCAAGTGCGAAAAAGGCCGGAGAGAGCAACATCAATGGCAACTTGGCAGGAGAGATGGAACACGGCGAACAAGGAGAGATGGACACATAAACTGATCCCCAATCTGGAGCAATGGATTAGGAGACGGAATGGCGAAATTAACTTCCACCTAACACAGTTTTTCACTGGACACGGCGGGTTTAGGAAGTATCTCCAGAGTGCCCGAACTGCCCAAATCTGGACGAAGACCCGGAACACGTGCTGTACCAATGCTCGAGGTACAGAGAAGTAGTGGGCTCTGTACCTCCACCGGAGGGACTGGTAGCGTTCATGGTGGAAGGAGAGGACAAGTGGAGAAATATAAGCCAGCTCATAATAGGCATCCAGAGGGATCTGAGACGATGCGAAAAGGAGCGACGACTAATAGATACTGCCTAAAATAGACAACGGATGGGTAGTAATACTTTGCGGTGATCCCGCGGAGAATGTGGTGTGTGAGTGGGGGGTGAGTTTAGTACGTAGGTGCTGACGGAGTCAGCAAATCGTGCATGCGGTTGGCCCAGGCCATCAGTATCTTACGAATATTTTCACCTCCGCGCCGTAAGCATAAAAAAAACAAGTAAGAGGTTCTAGTCGGGAGCTCCCGACTAGGGGATACCCTGAACCCTCTTATTCCAACACCAAATAAATTAATAAAAAAAAGTTCCCTTGGCAGTGCTCGAATTTGCAACTGACCGCATTACTTACTGTCGACTCTACTCAACAGCCACACCAGCAAAAAAAAAAAAATAATATTTTCCCCGGTAGGGCTCGAACTCGCGACAGACCGCACCACTTGCTATGCCTCTACTCAGCAGCCACACCAACAATTAAGTACTTATGATAAAAAGAGGAACTAAAATAACATTACAAAAAAATACGCAATTACCATGCTATTAGAATGCGAAGCAGACGCGCATGAATCTGTGTGTGTACATGTATACAGAAATTCTTAAAGCTGCTGTCCCATTCAATTGCGCAGTTGCATATATATTTGGTTTTTCTTAACCGATCTTTATGAAATTTTCTACACTATATCTTATCGTACCATAGAATATTTGTGTATTCTGACAAAATCAATTGCATTTAAATTGTGGTTTAAATTGGTTGGCAATAAAAGTTGGGTTATTAACTTGATTTATAGCTCTGGGGTGGTAGCGGGGAGGTGGCGATAGGTATGAAATGAAAGATACTTGAAATATCTATAATATTCTTGAAGCAACATATCATGTTTGGTGGCTCTAGCTCTTATTATTTACCCAATTTGCTAAAAAAAACAGGATGTCGATATCGATTTTTATCGATTGCTTGGAAACGGAGTAAGTTATCGATTATCGGAAACAAACTCTATCTGCGCGGGAACTAGGAGCATCTACATCTAAAATGTCAAGTCTCTAGCCTTAATAGGTTCCGAGATGCTTGCGTTCATACATACAGACGGACGGACAGACAGACGGACATAGCTAGATCGACTCGGCTATTGATGCTGATCAAGAATATATATACTTTATGGGGTCGGAGATGCTTCCTAGTGCCTGTTACATACATTTGGATTTTGCACAAATACAATATACCCTTATACCCATTTTTAATGGGTTCAGGGTATAAAAAAACCAAAAGAAATTATCCACGCATCCCTATAGATGTTGCAGTGCAGGAAAAAAGAGAAAATCACTTCGGCACGCGACACTGAGACTCAACGACTATTCGCACGCGGACTACATACCTATATTCGACGGAGATGTGACAATCTGGGACGAGAACAGCTACTTGGGACACACGACAAACTTGACATTGTTTGATATCTACATCGACGAGACATGGAAACTGATAAACAAACTACCGAAAGACCTAATGAAATTGGTACTAAAAACTGACATCCAACACATAGCCACACATAGGCAGTGCCCTTAAGGTAATTGCAAGAACCCCAGATTTTGATGACTGGGAGCAGATAAAGTTCAAACAGGGTAAGTTAATATATGCAGAAAATAGACAAATTGAGATCAACAAGGCTATTTAGCTTTTGTCGCATTTCTGGGTACTATTGGGGCATGCTGTGTGACAGGAGCGGCGCAGGATCGAATCTATATCGTTCTGGGTCACCTGTCTCCGAAGCTCTTCTAATTACAGTCAGCACACATACATCATGAACACAGAATGAGACAAATCAACCAATAAGTGAATAAATAACATCTGACAAAACTACCCTAATATTACATTTTTATCAGAAGATGCCTCTGTCAATGCGGCTACCACCAGGCTACAATGGACGGTCGAAAACATTTCCCCAAATTGCGCTCACAGAATCGAACTCCCTGCTGTGCATTTAGGCAGCAACATCATCGGTGCCGTAATTCGGCACAGGCATACATTCAAATATGGTATGGGATACATATATCAAACCTCTATCCCCGCCTACACAACAATTGTACACAAGCCACACTCCCCGCCAAAACTTTCAAAACAACAAAAACACTAGCCTACACAATAAATATAAACAAAACCACCTCCGCTACAAAACGTAAACAATCCCGATCTTCATTCTTGACCTGTACAACAATTGTAAGCAAACCACTTCCGCTACTTACGTCAACAAACCCAACCTTGATAACAAACGTATACAAACACAACCTTGATAACAAACGTAAACAAACCACTTCCGCTGATATCACCCTGACGTCACTTCCTGGTCCAGAACATACAGTTCCTATCTACTCCAACAATTTCGACTATATTGTCAAATATGGGTGAGGACCAATATTCACAACATTGGACCTCAAATCTGGCTTCCACCAAATAGAGTTGTCGAAAAGGGACAGAGAACAGACCGCATTCTCTGTAAACGACGGGAAGTATGAGTTTTGCAGGCTCCCATTTGGATTAAAAACGCCTCTAGCATTTTCCAGAGGGCAATAGATTACGTCTTCAGGGACCAGATTTGGAAAACCTGTTATGTCTATGTAGATGACGTAATAATCTTCTCCCCTAATAAGGAAGACCACATCAACTGATTGAGTGGCTCTTGAGAAGCCTCAGGGACGCAGGCATAAGGATTTCCAAAGAAAAGTCCAAATTCTTCAATTAAGAGTGTGGAATATTTGGGATTTACCGTATGCAGAGGCGGAATCCGCCAATCGGCCGACATCGCTGGGCTCAGTGCTCTGCGCACCATTTCTGGATTCCTGACGGTGTCGGACGAGGCAGCCACAGTATTGGCAGGAATGCTGCCAGTAGACTGGCCAAGGAAATGGAGAAAATTTATATGGCCCGAATAGCCACGGGAGACACCGTCTCAATGGACGTCATCCGGTCGGAGAAAGCAACATCAATGGCAACTTGGCAGGAGAGTTGGAACACGGCGAACAAGGGGAGATGGACGCAAAAACTGATCCCAATGTGGATGTATCACCATAGGTGCTGGCATGAGGACTCTCCAGAGTGCCCGAACTGCCCAAATCTGGACGAAGACCCGGAACACGTACTGTACCAATGCTTGAGGTACAGAGATGTAGTGGGCCCTGTACCTCCACCGGAGAGACTGGTAGCGTTAATGGTGGAAGGAGAGGACAAGTGGAGAAATATAAGCCAGCTCATAATAGGATACTGCCTAAAATAGGCAACCCATCCCTGCGAAGTAAAACTTTGGCGTGATCCCGCGGGGAATGTGGTGTGTGAGTGGGGGTGAATTTAGTACGTAGGTGCTGACGAAGTCAGCAAATCGTGCATACGGTTGGCCCGGGCCATCAATATCTTACGAAGATTTTCACCTCTGTGCCGTAAGCAAACAAAAGAATAACCTACACACAGCTGTTACGTCTATGTAGATGACGTAATAATGTTCTCTTGAGAAGCCTTAGGGACGCAGGCATGAGGATTTCCAAGGAAAAGTCCAAATTCTTCAAAGAAGAGTGTGGAATATTTGGGATTTACCGTATGCAGAGGCGGAATCCGCCAATCGGCCGACAAAATTCAGGCCATAAATCTCCAACCACCAAAAACATTGTTAGCAAGTTATTACAGATGCTTTATGGCGAGATTCGCCAGCATCGCAATACCCCTAACAGAGATTTTGAAAGGCGAAAATGGGAAAATAACCGCCAACCACTCGAGAAAGGTAAAACTTAGATTAACCCCAGACCAGTTAGATGCCTTCAACAGGCTAAAAGAGTTGCTAGCCTCCGAGGATGTGTTGTTATCACATCCCGATTTCAGAAAGCCATTTGACCTTATGACAGACGCGTCAGGCCAAGGGCTCGGAGCAGTGCTATCCCAGGGCGGTCGCCCTATATCAATGATCTCGCGCACACTACGAGACAATGAGATAAACTTTGCCACAAATGAGCGAAAACGCCATTGTGTGGGCATTGAAAAAACTCAGAAATTACTTGTATGGAGTTAAAAATCTGAACATCTATACAGATCACCAGCCGTTGACAATTGCCGTATCGGATTCAAATCCGATGAAAAGCCTTTGTTGACGAACACAACGCAAACATATTTTATAAACCAGGCAAAGAAAAACCTCGTGGCAGACGCTCTCTCTCGCCAAAATACCAACGGCTTGGAGGATTCAGCAGAATCCGTTGCTGCTACAATCCACAGCGAAGAGTCTATAACTTTCATAATCGAGACGACAAATAAGCCAGTCAACTGCTTCCGAGACCAGATCATACTGAAAGAAAGCCCTATCCCCCAGCACAAGACTTATATTTTGTTCAAGACAAAAACTCGTCATGTCATACAGTTTTCCGATCGGAGCACACTGAAGCAAACTTTGCAATAAGTTGTAAACGCCAAGGTAACTAACGCAATATATTGCGAGCTTCCCTTTTTGGTTTTTATTCAGCATAGACTGGTCAAAGAATTTCCCTCGACAACGTTCCGACATTCAAAACATTTTGTAATATACATCTGAGACACAACAGAACAGAGAGATATAGCTACAGCTGAGCATAATCGAACCCCTAGGCACGACTTTTGAAAATGCCCAACAAATACCTAGAAACTATTTTTTCCAAAAATTGGTCGCTTAACAACAGAAATATCCGCAAGCTGCCGAGAGTGCGCTATGAGCAAACATAATCGGCAACCGATCAGACAAGAGATAGCGAAGACTCCGATACCATCATATGCCATTATAGGCAGACCTGGGTACGACGGTTGTTACAAAAGAGAGGGTGGTCCATAAGGACAACCTTAAGTAAACTTTTGTCCAAGCGTTCAAAAAAATAAATAAAATATTCTTTGAGTATTTTTTAATCAATACATTTTATTTTTACTTTAGGTTATCATATTTGACAATGGCAACTATGACCGAAGCGACACTGAGACTCAACGACTATTTAGATGTGACAATCTGGAACGGGAACAGATACATGGGACACACGACAAACTGGAGATCGCTTAAAATCTACATCGACAAGACATGGAAACTGATAAACAAACATCCGAAAGACCTAATGAAATAGCTACTAAAAACTGTCATCCAACACATAGCCACCTAATAGCCACTCTAAATGATGATCATAGGCAAGCACGTGGTATACATCTAATAGGCAGTGCCCTTAAGGTAATTGCAGGAACCCCAGATTTTGATGACTGGGAGCATATAAAGTTCAAACGGGGTCAGTTAATACATGCGGAAAATAGACAAATCGAGATCAACAACAAGTAAGAGGTTCTAGTCGGGAGCTCCCGACTAGGGGATACTCTGAACCCTCTTCTTCCAACATCAAATGCATATATATATTCTATTTTAGAAGCTATATGTCAAGTTTGGTGACTCTAGCTCTTATTATTTACCAAAATTGCCCAAAAAACAGGATATCGATATCAATTTTTAATTTCGATTGCTTGGAAACGGAGTAAGTTATCGATTATCGGAAACAAACTCGATCTGCGCGGGAACTAGGAGCACGTACATCTAAAATTTCAAGTCTCTAGGTTCTGTGATCCTTGCGTTCATACATACGGACGGACGGACGGACGGTCGGACGGACGGACAGACAGACGCTTGCGTTCATACATACAGACGGACGGACAGACAGACGGACATAGCTAGATCGACTCGGCTATTGATGCTGCTCAAGAATATATATACTTTATGGCGTCGGAGATGCTTCCTAGTGCCTGTTACATACATTTGGATTTTGCACAAATACAATATACCCTTATACCCATTTTTAATGGGTTCAGGGTATAAAAAAACCAAAAGAAATTATCCACGCATCCCTATAGATGTTGCAGTGCAGGAAAAAAGAGAAAATCACTTCGGCACGCGACACTGAGACTCAACGACTATTCGCACGCGGACTACATACCTATATTCGACGGAGATGTGACAATCTGGGACGAGAACAGCTACTTGGGACACACGACAAACTTGACATTGTTTGATATCTACATCGACGAGACATGGAAACTGATAAACAAACTACCGAAAGACCTAATGAAATTGGTACTAAAAACTGACATCCAACACATAGCCACACATAGGCAGTGCCCTTAAGGTAATTGCAGGAACCCCAGATTTTGATGACTGGGAGCAGATAAAGTTCAAACAGGGTAAGTTAATATATGCAGAAAATAGACAAATTGAGATCAACAAGGCTATTTAGCTTTTGTCGCATTTCTGGGTACTATTGGGGCATGCTGTGTGACAGGAGCGGCGCAGGATCGAATCTATATCGTTCTGGGTCACCTGTCTCCGAAGCTCTTCTAATTACAGTCAGCACACATACATCATGAACACAGAATGAGACAAATCAACCAATAAGTGAATAAATAACATCTGACAAAACTACCCTAATATTATATTTTTATCAGAAGATGCCTCTGTCAATGCGGCTACCACCAGGCTACAATGGACGGTCGAAAACATTTCCCCAAATTGCGCTCACAGAATCGAACTCCCTGCTGTGCATTTAGGCAGCAACATCATCGGTGCCGTAATTCGGCACAGGCATACATTCAAATATGGTATGGGATACATATATCAAACCTCTATCCCCGCCTACACAACAATTGTACACAAGCCACACTCCCCGCCAAAACTTTCAAAACAACAAAAACACTAGCCTACACAATAAATATAAACAAAACCACCTCCGCTACAAAACGTAAACAATCCCGATCTTCATTCTTGACCTGTACAACAATTGTAAGCAAACCACTTCCGCTACTTACGTCAACAAACCCAACCTTGATAACAAACGTATACAAACACAACCTTGATAACAAATGTAAGCAAACCACTTCCGCTGATATCACCCTGACGTCACTTCCTGGTCCAGAACATACAGTTCCTATCTACTCCAACAATTTCGACTATATTGTCAAATATGGGTGAGGACCAATATTCACAACATTGGACCTCAAATCTGGCTTCCACCAAATAGAGTTGTCGAAAAGGGACAGAGAACAGACCGCATTCTCTGTAAACGACGGGAAGTATGAGTTTTGCAGGCTCCCATTTGGATTAAAAACGCCTCTAGCATTTTCCAGAGGGCAATAGATTACGTCTTCAGGGACCAGATTTGGAAAACCTGTTATGTCTATGTAGATGACGTAATAATCTTCTCCCCTAATAAGGAAGACCACATCAACTGATTGAGTGGCTCTTGAGAAGCCTCAGGGACGCAGGCATAAGGATTTCCAAAGAAAAGTCCAATTTCTTCAATTAAGAGTGTGGAATATTTGGGATTTACCGTATGCAGAGGCGGAATCCGCCAATCGGCCGACATCGCTGGGCTCAGTGCTCTGCGCACCATTTCTGGATTCCTGACGGTGTCGGACGAGGCAGCCACAGTATTGGCAGGAATGCTGCCAGTAGACTGGCCAAGGAAATGGAGAAAATGTATATGGCCCGAATAGCCACGGGAGACACCGTCTCAATGGACGTCATCCGGTCGGAGAAAGCAACATCAATGGCAACTTGGCAGGAGAGTTGGAACACGGCGAACAAGGGGAGATGGACGCAAAAACTGATCCCAATGTGGATGTATCACCATAGGTGCTGGCATGAGGACTCTCCAGAGTGCCCGAACTGCCCAAATCTGGACGAAGACCCGGAACACGTACTGTACCAATGCTTGAGGTACAGAGATGTAGTGGGCTCTGTACCTCCACCGGAGAGACTGGTAGCGTTAATGGTGGAAGGAGAGGACAAGTGGAGAAATATAAGCCAGCTCATAATAGGATACTGCCTAAAATAGGCAACCCATCCCTGCGAAGTAAAACTTTGGCGTGATCCCGCGGGGAATGTGGTGTGTGAGTGGGGGTGAATTTAAAGAATAACCTACACACACCTGTTACGTCTATGTAGATGACGTAATAATTTTCTCTTGAGAAGCCTTAGGGACGCAGGCATGAGGATTTCCAAGGAAAAGTCCAAATTCTTCAAAGAAGAGTGTGGAATATTTGGGATTTACCGTATGCAGAGGCGGAATCCGCCAATCGGCCGACAAAATTCAGGCCATAAATCTCCAACCACCAAAAACATTGTTAGCAAGTTATTACAGATGCTTTATGGCGAGATTCGCCAGCATCGCAATACCCCTAACAGAGATTTTGAAAGGCGAAAATGGGAAAATAACCGCCAACCACTCGAGAAAGGTAAAACTTAGATTAACCCCAGACCAGTTAGATGCCTTCAACAGGCTAAAAGAGTTGCTAGCCTCCGAGGATGTGTTGTTATCACATCCCGATTTCAGAAAGCCATTTGACCTTATGACAGACGCGTCAGGCCAAGGGCTCGGAGCAGTGCTATCCCAGGGCGGTCGCCCTATATCAATGATCTCGCGCACACTACGAGACAATGAGATAAACTTTGCCACAAATGAGCGAAAACGCCATTGTGTGGGCATTGAAAAAACTCAGAAATTACTTGTATGGAGTTAAAAATCTGAACATCTATACAGATCACCAGCCGTTGACAATTGCCGTATTGGATTCAAATCCGATGAAAAGCCTTTGTTGACGAACACAACGCAAACATATTTTATAAACCAGGCAAAGAAAAACCTCGTGGCAGACGCTCTCTCTCGCCAAAATACCAACGGCTTGGAGGATTCAGCAGAATCCGTTGCTGCTACAATCCACAGCGAAAAGTCTATAACTTACATAATCGAGACGACAGATAAGCCAGTCAACTGCTTCCGAGACCAGATCATACTGAAAGAAAGCCCTATCCCCCAGCACAAGACTTATATTTTGTTCAAGACAAAAACTCGTCATGTCATACAGTTTTCCGATCGGAGCACACTAACTAACGCAATATATTGCGAGCTTCCCTTTTTGGTTTTTATTCAGCATAGACTGGTCAAAGAATTTCCCTCGACAACGTTCCGACATTCAAAACATTTTGTAATATACATCTGAGACACAACAGAACAGAGAGATATAGCTACAGCTGAGCATAATCGAACCCCTAGGCACGGCTTTTGAAAATGCCCAACAAATACCTAGAAACTATTTTTTCCAAAAATTGGTCGCTTAACAACAGAAATATCCGCAAGCTGCCGAGTGTGCGCTATGAGCAAACATAATCGGCAACCGATCAGACAAGAGATAGCGAAGACTCCGATACCATCATATGCCATTATAGGCAGACCTGGGTACGACGGTTGTTACAAAAGAGAGGGTGGTCCATAAGGACAACCTTAAGTAAACTTTTGTCCAAGCGTTCAAAAAAATAAATAAAATATTCTTTGAGTATTTTTTAATCAATACATTTTATTTTTACTTTAGGTTATCATATTTGACAATGGCAACTATGACCGAAGCGACACTGAGACTCAACGACTATTTAGATGTGACAATCTGGAACGGGAACAGATACATGGGACACACGACAAACTGGAGATCGCTTAAAATCTACATCGACAAGACATGGAAACTGATAAACAAACAACCGAAAGACCTAATGAAATAGCTACTAAAAACTGTCATCCAACACATAGCCACCTAATAGCCACTCTAAATGATGATCATAGGCAAGCACGTGGTATACATCTAATAGGCAGTGCCCTTAAGGTAATTGCAGGAACCCCAGATTTTGATGACTGGGAGCATATAAAGTTCAAACGGGGTCAGTTAATACATGCGGAAAATAGACAAATCGAGATCAACAACAAGTAAGAGGTTCTAGTCGGGAGCTCCCGACTAGGGGATACTCTGAACCCTCTTCTTCCAACATCAAATGCATATATATATTCTATTTTAGAAGCTATATGTCAAGTTTGGTGACTCTAGCTCTTATTATTTACCAAAATTGCCCAAAAAACAGGATATCGATATATATTTTTAATTTCGATTGCTTGGAAACGGAGTAAGTTATCGATTATCGGAAACAAACTCGATCTGCGCGGGAACTAGGAGCACGTACATCTAAAATTTCAAGTCTCTAGCTCTTATAGGTTCTGAGATCCTTGCGTTCATACATACGGACGGACGGACGGACGGTCGGACGGACGGACAGACAGACGGACATAGCTAGATCGACTCGGCCATTGATGCTGATCAAGAATATATATACTTTATGGGGTCGGAGATGCTTCCTTCTGCCTGTTACATACATTTGGATTTCGCACAAATACATTATACCCTTATACCCATTTTTAATGGGTTCAGGGTATAAAAAAAAATACTTTCCCCGGTAGGGCTCGAACTTGCGACAGACTGCACCACTGGGTATGCCTCTACTCAGCAGCCACACCAACAATTAAGTACTTATGATAAAAAAGTAACTAAAATAGCATTACAGAAAAAAGTCGCATTTACCATGCTGCTAAAATGCGAAGCAGTCGCGCATGAATGTGTGTGTGTGCATGTATACAGAAATACTTAAGGCTGCTCCCCATCCAATTGCGCAGTTGCATATAACTTTGTTTTTTTCCTAGCCGATCTTTATGAAATTTTCTACAGTATATGTTATTGTACCATAGAATATTTGTGTTTTCTGAAAAAGTCAATTGAATTTAAATTGTGGCTTAAATTGGTTGGCAATAAAATTTGGGTATTAATTTGATTTATAGCTCTGCGGTGGTAGCGGCGAGGTGGCGATAGATATAAAATGAAAAATACTTGACATATATAGAATATTCTAGAAACAACATGTCATTTTTGGTGACTCTAGCTCTTATTATTTACCCAATTTGCTCAAAAAACAGGATGTCGATATCGATTTTTATCGATTGCTTGAAAACGTAGTAAGTTATCGAATATCGGAAACAAAATCGATCTGCGCAGGCACTAGGAGCACCTACATCTAAAATTTCCCTATTCTCTAGCTCTTATAGGTTCTGAGATCCTTGCGTTTATACATACGGACGGACGGACGCACGGACAGACAGACGGACATGGCTAGATCGACTCGGCTATTGCTGATCAAGAATATATATACTTTTTGGGGTCGGAGATGTTTTCTTCTGCCTGTTACATACATTTGCATTTTACACAAATACAATATACGCTTTTTACCCATATTCAATGGGTTCAGGGTATAAAAAACCAGATGCTGAAGTTGAGCATTTTTATTCAACAACATTCTGGCGAATCACAAATCTTGGAAGACTTAATTCTTTTCGTAACCCCTGCTTAAATTAATCTGAACAGCGCTCTTATCCTGGACAGCATTGACATAAACGAATTGTTAAATGAGCAGCTTACATATTAGCATAACAGACCTTTTGAAGAATCCAATATCAAAACTTTTCAAAATTCCGCATTTCTATATTTCTTGATAAAACACCTTAAGCCTAAATTAGCCTGTAAGGAAATTGATATATTTCCCGTTCAACATAATAATGAATTATTAGATTTAGAAGAAGGTAATATGGTGACCGATTGCGGAACAGAGACCTTCGCCGTGCGAGACTGCGCTGCCACTGTGAGCATCACTTTCTGCAAAAGATTGCAGAGGCATCGTGTGCCCAACATCTTTTATCAGAAACCGAGCCCATAACAACAATCGACGAGGGCGTCTTAATTATCAACAGCGCAACAGTTAAATTGGTGGACATCACTGGGAACAGTCGCATAGTCACAGGAACCTTCCTGGCCACTTACGGCGAACACCTCTTCCTGAACGGCACCCGGTATATCAATCACCGGGGCATCCTAAGAAAAAAACCTGCCGTGTCCACGTCGGCTGTGGTTAACATCACCCTCTTCAGAGAGCATCTGAGCCTTCCATTCTTGCACGACCTAACCCTGAAGAACCTTCCTCATATCGGGGATCTTAGATCGGAAATATCATCAAGACAAAGCAAACAATGTTAAACCCGAGGACGGGTTTCAATCTACCTAGGGAGGAGTTTTACTCGCGTGAGACAATAAAAGCTGATAACGCAATTGGGCCGGATGCCGTTGCAACAGAGTTACAGACGAAAATTGACACAAGAGACGCCGACTCAGCATTCTGCCGGCTTGCCTGCCTGCAACGGCGGCTTCGCGTATTCATTTAAGTTCGTCTAAGTTTTAGTTTTAAATTTATTCTCAAACAGTTCAAAGAACTGCAGTCAAAAATGAATACGTTGTAATCTTAAATACAAATCGGTCTTGTTTAATTTACACTTCTTCGTGAAGTGCGATGCGTCTCAGTTCGATGTGTTAGCGGTGTTCTTCCAAAAGACACCGATGATCAGGAGCGACCCATAGCCTTCTTTTCAGCCAAGTTGAACAATCAGCAACGGAGCTATAGCGTCAGTGAAAAAGAGAACTTAGCGTCGATACTGGCCATGAAAAAGTTCAGACCGCATATAGAAGGGATGCTTTTCACATGCATCACTGACCACGCCAGCTTAAGCAGGAGATTAGCTCGTGTGTCATTGCAGCTGCAAGGCTACGATTTTACCATCGAGCATCGTAAAGGCAGTGAGAACGTGGTAGCCGACACTCAATCGCGCAGTGTCGAAGCAGTGGGAAAGGTTCCAGAAGGTCTTCTCGAATTTGAGACTCCCGAGCTCGAGTCAGCGGAATATCAGGCGTTGCTCGAACAGGTACTTTCGGATCAGGACAAACTACCAGACCTGAAGATTAAGGGCGATTTGCTTTTTAAGCGCATGGGGTTCGCCCAAATAGAAGACGAGTTAGAAGGTACCAGGATGAAGCTGTGGCTGCTAAGCTCGTTGCCGGCTTACTAGCGAAGGCTCATGTAAAAGAGACGGCTGGCCCTGGGGGTGTCGCAAAATTAGTCAAGACCTTACGTCGGCAGTATTTCTGGCCCAGCATGGCTAGTCAGGTAAGGGACAGTGCGGGACCTGCAAGGAAATCAAGGCACCGAACTTCCGCATGCAAGTGGGTCCAGAAAAAGAGGTAGTGACGGAGCAACCATTCCAAAAACTGTGTATCGACTTTCTGGGAAAGTACTCACGTTCGAAGCAAGGACACGTGTGGATCTTCGTGTTAGTCAAACATTTTTCAAAATTCACTTTCTTTAAAGCGATGCGAGAGGCTACGGCTCTTAAAGGCGTGGATTTTTTGGTCATCGAGGTTTTCTATAAGTTTGGAGTACTCGAGGTCATTCACTCTGACAACGGACGACAGTTCATGTGAAGTACGTTCCAGAACATGATCTCAGCTTTCGGCATCTCGCATATTCGCACTGCAGTCTACACGCCACAGAGCAATGTTAGCGAGCGAGTTAATCGTACCGTGTTGTCGGTGATCCGGGCCTATCTAAAGCAAGATCTCCGCGAGTGGGAAATCTACCTTCCAGAAATAGATGTGTCCACACGCAATACCATACATTGACTTAAACGGTGCATGCTACAAATTGGCTCGTGGTTAGGGTCTCTGGATCATCAGGAGATTTCTCATTTGCACCGACTACACAAAATACACCTGATTAGACAACGAGTATAAAGCCAAAGATACACCGGGCTTACGAAAGGAGTTATCGGCAGTATAACGGCCGAGCCCGAGTGTTTCAGGCGGAACCCGATCAAGAAGTCTACAGACACAACTACGTACTGAGCGATTTTGGGTAGGCTTTTAACGCCAAATTTGCAAGGCTGCCCCTATAGACCAGAGTAGTGCGTCAAGGTGGCAACAATACTTAAATTACTCCTTTCCATCGCCCCTTACCACCCCCAAAAAGCTCGTTAGGTAGAATTAAGCGATTTAATAAATATCATATACCTGCTGCACGACTGATTATGGTGATATACTCGGTCTAAGTATTTGCGTGAGCACTTGTTCCTAAATCGGAGCAACGATTGCCTCATAATTGACTCTGGCCGTATTTTCATCACCTGTTCAGTTTAATGTGTTAAATAAATGTACTCTGTAAAAAATTAAATTTTAGAAACTAATATCAGGTCAATAATTACAAGCTTATACCAATAAATTTACACACCTGCTAGAGCTGAGAAGAAATGTTCTCTTGTATAAAATTATAAATATCAGAGTGAAGATACCCTGCAGAAAAAAATTTGCAATTAGAAATGTATATCAACTGTCTATAATTATAAGATAATGCAAAGAGTAATACCCACCTGTTAAAGTGAAGTTGAAAGGAATGTCCACTTGCACGAAATTATGAAGACGAGATATTCTTTACAAAATATTGAAATTTTATAAATTAATGTCAACTGTACATAACAATAAGAGAACATAATAATTATACCCACTTGTTAAAGTGTAGGTAAAGCTAGCTGGAATAAAACCATAAATAGAAGTTTGAAGATATCCTGTAAAAATAGAAGGAGATAAGAGAGATTGCAATATTTACCAATTATAAGAAAATGCATTTAATTATACACACATATTGAAGGAAAACAATGTCCGGCTAAAAATATCCATTGATGGGGCGAGAGGCATGACAGCCGACACGGGCTGATGAAGGCCATCTCATGGCCAAAATGAGGGAGGCGAGATCAGGTGATCATCTCATGGCAGGGCGGGTACGCTGGGTCCGTAACTGGGACTCAATCTGGAAAACTAAAGTGGATCTTGCGGTTGTTTACATTTATTGTTGTCACAGTTGTTTAGATTGTTCATTTGTAAGTAGTTCCGTCTGTTTAATGGTATCGATTTTGTGGTTCGTTTTGGATAGTTCGTTTTGGATAGTTTGGAAAAAAACTGGATTTCGAGATAGATTTTTATCGATTACTTGGAAACGGGGCAAGTTATCGATTATCGGCAACAACCTCGATCTGCGCAGGCACTAGGAGGACCTACATCAACATTTCAAGTCTCTCGCTCTTATAGGTTCTGATATCCATGCGTTCATACATACGGACGGACGGACGGACGGTCGGACGGACGGACAGACAGACGGACATAGCTAGATCGACTCGGCCATTGATGCTGATCAAGAATATATATACTTTATGGGGTCGGAGATGCTTCCTTCTGCCTGTTACATACATTTTGATTTCGCACAAATACATTATACCCTTATACCCATTTTTAATGGGTTCAGGGTATAAAAAAAAATACTTTCCCCGGTAGGGCTCGAACTTGCGACAGACTGCACCACTGGGTATGCCTCTACTCAGCAGCCACACCAACAATTAAGTACTTATGATAAAAAAGTAACTAAAATAGCATTACAGAAAAAAGTCGCATTTACCATGCTGCTAAAATGCGAAGCAGTCGCGCATGAATGTGTGTGTGTGCATGTATACAGAAATACTTAAGGCTGCTCCCCATCCAATTGCGCAGTTGCATATAACTTTGTTTTTTTCCTAGCCGATCTTTATGAAATTTTCTACAGTATATGTTATTGTACCATAGAATATTTGTGTTTTCTGAAAAAGTCAATTGAATTTAAATTGTGGCTTAAATTGGTTGGCAATAAAATTTGGGTATTAATTTGATTTATAGCTCTGCGGTGGTAGCGGCGAGGTGGCGATAGATATAAAATGAAAAATACTTGACATATATAGAATATTCTAGAAACAACATGTCATTTTTGGTGACTCTAGCTCTTATTATTTACCCAATTTGCTCAAAAAACAGGATGTCGATATCGATTTTTATCGATTGCTTGAAAACGTAGTAAGTTATCGAATATCGGAAACAAAATCGATCTGCGCAGGCACTAGGAGCACCTACATCTAAAATTTCCCTATTCTCTAGCTCTTATAGGTTCTGAGATCCTTGCGTTTATACATACGGACGGACGGACGCACGGACAGACAGACGGACATGGCTAGATCGACTCGGCTATTGCTGATCAAGAATATATATACTTTTTGGGGTCGGAGATGCTTTCTTCTGCCTGTTACATACATTTGCATTTTACACAAATACAATATACGCTTTTTACCCATATTCAATGGGTTCAGGGTATAAAAAACCAGATGCTGAAGTTGAGCATTTTTATTCAACAACATTCTGGCGAATCACAAATCTTGAAGACTTAATTCTTTTCGTAACCCCTGCTTAAATTAATCTGAACAGCGCTCTTATCCTGGACAGCATTGACATAAACGAATTGTTAAATGAGCAGCTCACAAATATTAGCATAACAGACCTTTTGAAGAATCCAATATCAAAACTTTTCAAAATTCCGCATTTCTATATTTCTTGATCAAACACCTTAAGCCTAAATTAGCCTGTAAGGAAATTGATATATTTCCCGTTCAACATAATAATGAATTATTAGATTTAGAAGAAGGTAATATGGTGACCGATTGCGGAACAGAGACCTTCGCCGTGCGAGACTGCGCTGCCACTGTGAGCATCACTTTCTGCAAAAGATTGCAGAGGCATCGTGTGCCCAACATCTTTTATCAGAAACCGAGCCCATAACAACAATCGACGAGGGCGTCTTAATTATCAACAGCGCAACAGTTAAATTGGTGGACATCACTGGGAACAGTCGCATAGTCACAGGAACCTTCCTGGCCACTTACGGCGAACACCTCTTCCTGAACGGCACCCGGTATATCAATCACCGGGGCATCCTAAGAAAAAAACCTGCCGTGTCCACGTCGGCTGTGGTTAACATCACCCTCTTCAGAGAGCATCTGAGCCTTCCATTCTTGCACGACCTAAGCCTGAAGAACCTTCCTCATATCGGGGATCTTAGATCGGAAATATCATCAAGACAAAGCAACCAATGTTAAACCCGAGGACGGGTTTCAATCTACCTAGGGAGGAGTTTTACTCGCGTGAGACAATAAAAGTTGATAACGCAATTGGGCCGGATGCCGTTGCAACAGAGTTACAGACGAAAATTGATACAAGAGACGCCGACTCAGCATTCTGCCGGCTTGCCTGCCTGCAACGGCGGCTTCGCGTATTCATTTAAGTTCGTCTAAGTTTTAGTTTTAAATTTATTCTCAAACAGTTCAAAGAACTGCAGTCAAAAATGAATACGTTGTAATCTTAAATACAAATCGGTCTTGTTTAATTTACACTTCTTCGTGAAGTGCGATGCGTCTCAGTTCGATGTGTTAGCGGTGTTCTTCCAAAAGACACCGATGATCAGGAGCGACCCATAGCCTTCTTTTCAGCCAAGTTGAACAATCAGCAACGGAGCTATAGCGTCAGTGAAAAAGAGAACTTAGCGTCGATACTGGCCATGAAAAAGTTCAGACCGCATATAGAAGGGATGCTTTTCACATGCATCACTGACCACGCCAGCTTAAGCAGGAGATTAGCTCGTGTGTCATTGCAGCTGCAAGGCTACGATTTTACCATCGAGCATCGTAAAGGCAGTGAGAACGTGGTAGCCGACACTCAATCGCGCAGTGTCGAAGCAGTGGGAAAGGTTCCAGAAGGTCTTCTCGAATTTGAGACTCCCGAGCTCGAGTCAGCGGAATATCAGGCGTTGCTCGAACAGGTACTTTCGGATCAGGACAAACTACCAGACCTGAAGATTAAGGGCGATTTGCTTTTTAAGCGCATGGGGTTCGCCCAAATAGAAGACGAGTTAGAAGGTACCAGGATGAAGCTGTGGCTGCTAAGCTCGTTGCCGGCTTACTAGCGAAGGCTCATGTAAAAGAGACGGCTGGCCCTGGGGGTGTCGCAAAATTAGTCAAGACCTTACGTCGGCAGTATTTCTGGCCCAGCATGGCTAGTCAGGTAAGGGACAGTGCGGGACCTGCAAGGAAATCAAGGCACCGAACTTCCGCATGCAAGTGGGTCCAGAAAAAGAGGTAGTGACGGAGCAACCATTCCAAAAACTGTGTATCGACTTTCTGGGAAAGTACTCACGTTCGAAGCAAGGACACGTGTGGATCTTCGTGTTAGTCAAACATTTTTCAAAATTCACTTTCTTTAAAGCGATGCGAGAGGCTACGGCTCTTAAAGAGGTGGATTTTTTGGTCATCGAGGTTTTCTATAAGTTTGGAGTACTCGAGGTCATTCACTCTGACAACGGACGACAGTTCATGTGAAGTACGTTCCAGAACATGATCTCAGCTTTCGGCATCTCGCATATTCGCACTGCAGTCTACACGCCACAGAGCAATGTTAGCGAGCGAGTTAATCGTACCGTGTTGTCGGTGATCCGGGCCTATCTAAAGCAAGATCTCCGCGAGTGGGAAATCTACCTTCCAGAAATAGATGTGTCCACACGCAATACCATACATTGACTTAAACGGTGCATGCTACAAATTGGCTCGTGGTTAGGGTCTCTGGGTCATCAGGAGATTTCTCATTTACATCGACTACACAAAATACACCTGATTAGACAACGAGTATAAAGCCAAAGATACACCGGGCTTACGAAAGGAGTTATCGGCAGTATAACGGCCGAGCCCGAGTGTTTCAGGCGGAACCCGATCAAGAAGTCTACAGACACAACTACGTACTGAGCGATTTTGGGTAGGCTTTTAACGCCAAATTTGCAAGGCTGCCCCTATAGACCAGAGTAGTGCGTCAAGGTGGCAACAATACTTAAATTACTCCTTTCCATCGCCCCTTACCACCCCCAAAAAGCTCGTTAGGTAGAATTAAGCGATTTAATAAATATCATATACCTGCTGCACGACTGATTATGGTGATATACTCGGTCTAAGTATTTGCGTGAGCACTTGTTCCTAAATCGGAGCAACGATTGCCTCATAATTGACTCTGGCCGTATTTTCATCACCTGTTCAGTTTAATGTGTTAAATAAATGTACTCTGTAAAAAATTAAATTTTAGAAACTAATATCAGGTCAATAATTACAAGCTTATACCAATAAATTTACACACCTGCTAGAGCTGAGAAGAAATGTTCTCTTGTATAAAATTATAAATATCAGAGTGAAGAATACCCACCTGTTAAAGTGAAGTTGAAAGGAATGTCCACTTGCACGAAATTATGAAGACGAGATATTCTTTACAAAATATTGAAATTTTATAAATTAATGTCAACTGTACATAACAATAAGAGAACATAATAATTATACCCACTTGTTAAAGTGTAGGTAAAGCTAGCTGGAATAAAACCATAAATAGAAGTTTGAAGATATCCTGTAAAAATAGAAGGAGATAAGAGAGATTGCAATATTTACCAATTATAAGAAAATGCATTTAATTATACACACATATTGAAGGAAAACAATGTCCGGCTAAAAATATCCATTGATGGGGCGAGAGGCATGACAGCCGACACGGGCTGATGAAGGCCATCTCATGGCCAAAATGAGGGAGGCGAGATCAGGTGATCATCTCATGGCAGGGCGGGTACGCTGGGTCCGTAACTGGGACTCAATCTGGAAAACTAAAGTGGATCTTGCGGTTGTTTACATTTATTGTTGTCACAGTTGTTTAGATTGTTCATTTGTAAGTAGTTCCGTCTGTTTAATGGTATCGATTTTGTGGTTCGTTTTGGATAGTTCGTTTTGGAAAGTTTGGAAAAAAACTGGATTTCGAGATAGATTTTTATCGATTACTTGGAAACGGGGCAAGTTATCGATTATCGGCAACAACCTCGATCTGCGCAGGCACTAGGAGGACCTACATCAACATTTCAAGTCTCTCGCTCTTATAGGTTCTGATATCCATGCGTTCATACATACGGACAGACGCACAGACGGACCCACGGACAGACAGACAGACAGACATGGCTAGATCGACTCGGGTATTGATACTGATCAAGAATATACGCACTTTATGGGGTCGGAGATGCTTCCTTCTGCCTGTTACATACATTTACATTTTGCACAAATACAATATACCCTTTTTACCCATTTTCAGTGGGTTAAGGGTATAAATAGCATTAAAAACGAAATATAAGCCCCAGCATTAGCTGAACAATTAAAAAGACAAACATAGAAAATTAAAACCCCAGCAATAGCTGAGCGAGTTAATCAACAAAACAAAACTCCGCAACTGCTTCGGCTACCAGACGGTCGCCCTATATCAATGATCTCGCGCACACTACGAGACAATGAGATAAACTTTGCCACAAATAAGCGGAAACGCCATTGTGTGGGCATTGAAAAATCTCAGAAATTACTTGTATGGAGTTAAAAATCTGAACATCTTTACAGATCACCAGCCGTTGACATTTGCCGTATCGGATAAAAATCCGAGCGTTTAGATAAAACGCTGAAAAACCTTTGTTGACGAACACAACGCAAACATAATTTATAAACCAGGCAAAGAAAAACCTCGTGGCAGACGCCCTCTCTCGCCAAAATACCAACGCCTTGGAGGATTCAGCAGAATTCGTTTCTGCATAGCTCCACAGTGGAGAGTCTATAACTTCCAACATCAAATGCATATATATATTCTATTTTAGAAGCTATATATCAAGCTTGGTGACTCTAGCTCTTATTATTTACCAAAATTGCCCAAAAAACAGGATATCGATATTTATTTTTATCGATTGCTTGGAAACGGAGTAAGTTATCGATTATCGGAAACAAACTCGATCTGCGCGGGAACTAGCAGCACCTACATCTAAAGTTTCTAGTTCTTATAGGTTCTGAGATCCTTGCGTTCATATATGCGGAAGGACAGACGGACGGACGGACGGACGGGCAGACAGACGGACATGGCTAGATCGACTCGGCTATTTATGCTAATCGACGAGACATGGAAACTGATAAACAAACTACCGAAAGACCTAATGAAATAGCTACTAAAAACTGTCATCCAACACATAGCCACCTAATAGCCACTCTAAATGTTCATCATAGGCAAGCACGTGGTATAAATCTGATAGGCAGAGCCCTTAAGGTAATTGCAGGAACCCCAGATTTTGATGACTGGGAGCAGATAAAGTTCAAACAGGGTAAGTTAATAGATACAGAAAATAGACAAATCGAGATCAACAAGGCTATTTAGCTTTTGTCGCATTTCTGGGTACTCTTGGGGCATGCTGTGTGGAGGGAGCGGCGCAGGATCGAATCTATGTCGTTCTGGGTCACCTGGCTCCGAAGCTCTTCTAACTACGGTCAGCACACATACATAATGAACACAAAATGAGACAAAACAACCAATAAGTCAATAAATAATATTACATTTTTATCAGTAGATGCCTCTGTCAATGCGGCTACCACCTGGCTACTATAGACGGTCGGAAACGTTTCCCCAAATTGCGCTCACAGAATCGAACCCCCTGCTGTACATTTGGGCAGCAACATCATAGGTGCCGTAATTCGGCACAGGCATACATTCAAATATGGTCACCGTTGCTGGCCTTATGCACAGCTGCGTTTTTAGGTCAACGACCCAAATGAAAGCCAAGGGCATTAGCAAGGGCATGCGATCCGCTCTCCTCCTAATCCGTCTATGAGCGAAACGGGTGCCTAATCACGATCACTCTATTGTTTTTTCCCTCTCAGCGCAGTAGATCGCAAATTGGGTTTTGCCACCCCTGCAAAATTGGGGCGCTCTAAGGTGTTGAGGGCCCGCACCGATACATCGATAGACCTTAGCTACTCCCCATGCAAGAAATTATAATCAAATTATGATCATCTCACGGTAGGGCGGGTATGCTGGGTCCGGAGTCGGGACCCGATCTGGAAAACTAAAGTGGATGTTGCGGCTGTTTACATTTCTTGTTGTCACAGCTATTTAGATTGTTAATTTGTAAGTAGTTCCGTCTGTTTGATGTTATCGATTTTGTGGTTCCTTTCGGATAGTGTTGGGTAGGTCTGTTTTGCTACAGAAGTTGTAGCTATGTTGATTCCGATTGTACGGACTGCGGGCAGGGATGAGACTATACCCAGAGCGGCCCTAAGTGAAACAAGCAGTCACGTAACAATATTGCACCCAATTTGAAGAAGCACTTGGCTTCTTTAAAATCGGGCCGTGAATCAAAGTAAATAAATAAAAGTACCAATACAGGTACAATGAAAAGACTCCCTTGGCTTTAGGGTCCACACCGCTGATGTATTATGTGGCACGAGTTGGTGGCCCACAATCGCGCAGCTTGTAGTGAAAACCGAGAAGCACGACGGAGGCAGAGATATTACCAGAATATCCATGACCATGATGGCGGTCAGTCACGTTCGCATTTTGGAGAAACCTCTCCAACCGTCCATAGTAGCCTGGTGGTAGCCGCATTGACAGAGATACAGAGATAAAAATGTGATATTGGGGTAGTTTTGTGAGATGTTATTTATTCACTTATTAGTTTTATTTGTTTCATTCTGTGTTAATGTTGAATGTATGCTGACCGTAGTTACAACAGCTTTGGAGGGGGACCAGGACGATGATGCACACTCCAAAAATCGCCAGAAGAGCGACGGAGACGGATCACTTGCCAAAGTGTCCATTAGCATGGAGAGTTTTCTTATCGCGGTTGATGGCAGCATGACCCGTTCGCATGATGGCGAATCGTTTGCGACTGTCCAACATAGCCGCCAAGACAAAATAATCTGTTATAAAGAGTGATATAAGAGTAGATTTTGTTAGAGTTTGTTTATTGCTTACTATTTGTTTTGTTTTCCTCTGTGTTTACGTTTGTTGTGTGCTGGCCGTAGTTATATGAGCTTCGGAGCCAGGTGATCTAGGACGATATAGATTCGATCCTACGCCGTATCCTTCACACAGAATGCCCTAAAAGCGTCCAAAAGTGTGATAGAAGCCAAATAAATTTCAAGGTTAAGTTCTTTGAATGCCATTAGGATTTGTGTTCTCTCCCCAAAACAAATCGCCACTTCCGAGAAGAGGACCGGAGAGCGGATGACTTTCATCCGGAGGAAGCGTATGCCAACGTACAGGAACACCGCACCTGAATCTCGAGCGGTTAAACGTCCTGCGTGCTTTTCACCTGCTCCTGACCGGCCGCGCCCGCGAGTGGTATTGGATGCCCGTACGGCATTCTAGGGTCGACAGCTGGATGCAACTGCGGCACACTCTCTTAGACGGGTTCCGGGGCTGTCAGGCGGAGCATAATGTGATACAGGGGCTATTACAGCGATAGCAACAGACCACCGAAGGGGGGGATGACTACATCCACCACATGCGTCAGCTCACCGCGCGGATTTAGAAGCTGCTGAGAGACCGTGAACTGATGAAAACTATAGAGCGTGGCTTGAAGGAGAGTCTGGTAAAATATATATACGCTATGGATGTACTTATCGTGGATGAGCTGCGCCAAGACTGCATAGAAATTGAGAGGCACATTGGTCGTAGAAGCCGGGTTGGGTGCGGGCCGCCGTCGCGTTACTCGCAAGGAAGTATCACCACATCGTACGGAAACGCCGCCTAGACATCTGGAAGAAGCCTTCGTGCGAGGCAGGACATCTTCCCGGCTAGTATGCTGGAACTGTTGGCAGTTCAACCATGTCTTTAGAGACTGCTTGCCCAAAGAGCGGAAGATATTCTGCTATAGGTGCGGAAAGCTGGACACATTCTGTTAACAGTGCGAAAATTGTCCGGGAAACCCCAGAGGGAGCGCGATGATGGCGGGACAGACGCGTTCGGGGACGGCGACCGCGGACAACCAGGTAGCCAATAGTAGTTGAAATAGAAACAGTAAGGAACAGGATAAGAATAACGATACGGATATGAATAAGGCTTTGTATTATAACAAAGAAAGGACATTAAGGGACTTACCATATGAAGAATGTGTTCGGGCATACATGTCGGCCCGAAATATGATTTTTGTAAAGCGACAGCTGGATGAGATGATGCTGGCCAACCGAAGAGTGTTGAACTCTCGTGCGGGCTTCCGCAGATGCAGGATTACAATGAGCCAGGTCATTGAAGCTGTGAACCGAGAGGATACCCATGGCGAGCATTTAATCTAGCCTCCGACATTTTGGGCCCCGAGAAGCTAATCTCCACAGAAAACCACTGGGAAGAGCTCTTGGCTGGCAGTGTCGATTACGCACAATGCGGAAGAAGAGTAAGAAGTAAGAGTAAGTGAGCCGGATTCATGGGAGTTGTCAAGGGAAGAAAGGATAGAGTTGGAGGCGGTAAAGCGGGAGTGTTTGTCTTTTGAACATACCGGATTAGGAACGACGGCCTTAGAGAAGCGCACTATTGACTAAGTGGAAGGTGCCCAATTGTTTAAAGATAAACCCTACTCGTTATTGCCAGCGATGCAGAAAGTAGAGGATGATGAAGTGCACAAAATGTTGAGTTTGGGGGTTTTAGAAGTGCTTGTAGAAGTTAACACCTGAGAGACAATAAAATCTGATAACGCAATTGGGCCGGATGCCGTTGCAACAGAGTTACAGACGAAATTTGACACAAGAGACGCCGACTCAGCATTCTGCCGGCTTGCCTGCCTGCAACGGCGGCTTCGCGCATTCATTTAAGTTCGTCGTACAAACGAACTGCAATCAAAAATAAATACATTATAATCTTAGGAACAAGTCGGAGAGTTATTCTTAATAACTTTCTCAAAGAAAACAACATCGCGAAACATATTTACAGTGAGTTTCAGTCTCTTAAAAAAAATTGTAAAAATCATGAACAATACTAAATAAGTAAGAGGTTCTAATCGGGAGCTCCCGACTGGGGGATACCCTGAACCCTCTTATTCCAACACCAAATAAATTAAAATAAAAAAAAAAACTGGATTTCGAGATAGATTTTTATCGATTACTTGGAAACGGGGCAAGTTATCGATTATCGGCAACAACCTCGATCTGCGCAGGCACTAGGAGGACCTACATCAACATTTCAAGTCTCTCGCTCTTATAGGTTCTGATATCCATGCGTTCATACATACGGACAGACGCACAGACGGACTGACGGACAGACAGACAGACGGACATGGCTAGATCGACTCGGGTATTGATACTGATCAAGAATATACGCACTTTATGGGGTCGGAGATGCTTCCTTCTGCCTGTTACATACATTTACATTTTGCACAAATACAATATACCCTTTTTACCCATTTTCAATGGGTTAAGGGTATAAATAGCATTAAAACCGAAATATAAGCCCCAGCATTAGCTGAACAATTAAAAAGACAAACATAAAAAATTAAAACCCCAGCAATAGCTGAGCGAGTTAATCAACAAAACAAAACTCCGCAACCGCATCGGCTACCAGACCTTGAGGGTCCAGCTACTTTAAACAAACATGTAAGTGAGATGCTCATGTTTTTTCTTCACAATTCAAAACAGTAAAGAAACGAGAATCAAAGGCTATCTTCGGCACGCCGAAGATCTAATACCCTTTTCATAATGCTCATAGTGCTTTGCCCGTATTCAAAAGCACAGGGAAAATAGTAAATGCCGAGTGTGGTCAAGATATCCTGATAATCAAAAACTGTTTTTAATCAAAAACCTAGTTTCCGACCGATAGTTCCTATGGCATGTATAGTTTTCTGATGTAAATAAGATTTTGCGGAAATGAAGGGAGCATAGTGAAATCTTTAAATGCCGTGTTTAATCAAAATATCTTGAATGACAAAAAGTTTTCATACAACAACTTAATTTTCGACCGATCATTCCTATGGCAGCTATAGGATATAGTGTACCGATCTTAATAGGATTTTGCGTTTAAATGAGGAGCATAGTAAAACTAAAAAACTGCAAAATGAACAGTGAGCAGGTAGCACAGTTAGAAGCACAAATTAACCGACCCCTTTAACAACAAGCGCAAAGGTTTGAACAACAGATAGCTAGTATCGCAGCACAATTTAAAAGACTTAAGGGAACAACCCCGCCAATAGAGGCTTAACAGGAAATATAAATAGTGCCACATTAAATGCGAAGAACCCTTAGATATAATAAAGTCTATTCCAGAGTTTGACGGAAAACAAGAAAACTATGTCTCATGGAGATAGGCCGCCGCGCCGCCTACAAAGTGTGTGAGCCATATGATGGCAATTCGAGACACTATCAAGCCGCGGGCATAATCCACAGTAAAGTAAGCGGCTCAGCGGATGCAGTACTTGGATATTAAGAAAGTCCTTGAGGAGGGCCGTTTTCCCAGCTGAACCCCAAGACCTCCAACTCTGGTCCTATCCCAAGAAGCTGAGTCAAGCAACGAAAGAGGCATCTTTGCAGCCAACTTTGCAAAGCACCTTAAAGAAAAACCCCAAAAGTCTAGTGGTCAAAAGAGCCAAAATTGGCGTCAAAACGATCAGCAGGAGAATGAGGGTAATTCTCAGAGGGAGAAATGGCAAAAGAGTCAGAAACAGCGCTTTCAGTCGCAGAAGCCACAAGGGCGTGCCCCTGAACCAATAGAAGTGGACTCTTCCTCCTTACATATAACCCCTTCCCGAGCTTGTGCATTGGAAGCCAGTCAATAGCCCATTCCAATTCAAACCAATCCATGGGCATTCAAAACTTGAGCAGAAATGCCTCATTGACCTCTTCAGTGTGAAATCAAACATTTTCATGATAGAATCATTAGACGATTTCGTCAGCATAGTCGGCCTTGATCTAACAGATTAACGCTCAAATAGATTTGACTAACAACATTATAAAACACGACCGAGGGACAGAAAAAATATAGTTCACAACATGCAACTAGTGAATCATTTCCAAATCAATGACGCGGATGTTCCCGACGCGGTCATACCCACTTACAATCAAATGATTGACCAAATGGCTAACGCCTTTGTAAAAGCGTCTGGTAACTGATTTTTGGAAGTTAAATAAAAATATTAACGGCGATAAATACTGTATCCCAAAAATTTCGACTATATTGTCAAACATGGGTGAGACCCAGTATTTCACAACACTGGACCTTAAATCTGGCTTCAACCAAATGGGACAAAGAAAAGACCGCTTTCTCTGTAAACAACGGGAAGTATGAGTTTTGCAGGCCCCCGTTTGGATTAAAAAACGCCCCTAGCATCTTCCAGAGGGCAATAGATGACGTCCTCAGGGACCAGATTGGGAAAACCTGTTACGACTATAAAGATGACGTAATAATTTTCTCCCCTAATAAAGAAGACCATATCAAGCACATTGAGTGGCTCTTGAAAAGCCAAAGAAAAGTCCAAATTCTTCAAAAAGAGTGTGGAATGCACTCTGCAGAGGCGGAATCCACCAATCGGCCGACAAAAACATTTTTTTGCCATGCTTTATAGCGAGATTCAGAAAGGTAAAACTTAGATTAACCCCAGACCAATTAGATGACTTCACCAGGCTAAAAGAGTTGCTAGCCTTCGAGGATGTGTTGTTATCACATCCCGATTTTAGAAAGCCGTTTGACCGCGTCAGGCTAAGGGCTCGGAGCAGTGCTGTCCCAGGGCGGTCACCCTATAACAATGATCTCGCGCACACTGCGAGACAATTAGATAAACTTTGCCACAAATGAGCGAAAACTCCTGGCCATTATGTGGGCATAGAAAAATCTCAGAAATTACTTAGAGAGTTAAAAATCTGGGCATCTATACAGATCACCAGCCGTTGGCATTTGCCGTATCGGATTCAAATCCGAGCGCTTAGATAAAACGCTGAAAAACCTTTGTTGACGAACACAACGCAAACAAAATTTATAAGCCAGGCAAAGAAAAACCTCGTGGCACACGCCCTCTCTCGCCAAAATATCAACGCCTTGGAGGATTCAGCAGAGTCCATTGCTGCTACAATCCACAGCGAAAAGTCTATAACTTACATAATCGAGACGACAGATAAGCCAGTCAACTGCTTACAAAACCAGATCATACTGGAAGAAAGCGCTATCCTTCAGCACAAGACTTATATCTTACTCAAGGCAAAAACTCGTCATGTCATACAGTTTTCCGATCGGAGCACACTGAAGCAAACTTTGCAATAAGTTGTAAACGCCAAGGTAACTAACGCAATATATTGCGAGCTTCCCTTTTTGGATTTTATTGAGCATAGACTGGTCAAAGAATTTCCCTCGACAACGTTCCGACATTCAAAACATTTTGTAATATACATCTGAGACACAACAGAACAGAGAGATATAGCTACAGCTGAGCATAATCGAACCCCTAGGCACGGCTTTTGAAAATGCCCAACAAATACCTAGAAACTATTTTTTCCAAAAATTGGTCGCTTAACAACAGAAATATCCGCAAGCTGCCGAGTGTGCGCTATGAGCAAACATAATCGGCAACCGATCAGACAAGAGATAGCGAAGACTCCGATACCATCATATGCCATTATAGGCAGACCTGGGTACGACGGTTGTTACAAAAGAGAGGGTGGTCCATAAGGACAACCTTAAGTAAACTTTTGTCCAAGCGTTCAAAAAAATAAATAAAATATTCTTTGAGTATTTTTTAATCAATACATTTTATTTTTACTTTAGGTTATCATATTTGACAATGGCAACTATGACCGAAGCGACACTGAGACTCAACGACTATTTAGATGTGACAATCTGGAACAGGAACAGATACATGGGACACACGACAAACTTGAGATCGCTTAAAATCTACATCGACAAGACATGGAAACTGATAAACAAACAACCGAAAGACCTAATGAAATAGCTACTAAAAACTGTCATCCAACACATAGCCACCTAATAGCCACTCTAAATGATGATCATAGGCAAGCACGTGGTATACATCTAATAGGCAGTGCCCTTAAGGTAATTGCAGGAACCCCAGATTTTGATGACTGGGAGCATATAAAGTTCAAACGGGGTCAGTTAATACATGCGGAAAATAGACAAATCGAGATCAACAACAAGTAAGAGGTTCTAGTCGGGAGCTCCCGACTAGGGGATACTCTGAACCCTCTTCTTCCAACATCAAATGCATATATATATTCTATTTTAGAAGCTATATGTCAAGTTTGGTGACTCTAGCTCTTATTATTTACCAAAATTGCCCAAAAAACAGGATATCAATTTCAATTTTTAATTTCGATTGCTTGGAAACGGAGTAAGTTATCGATTATCGGAAACAAACTCGATCTGCGCGGGAACTAGGAGCACGTACATCTAAAATTTCAAGTTTCTAGCTCTTATAGGTTCTGAGATCCTTGCGTTCATACATACGGACGGACGGACGGACGGTCGGACGGACGGACAGACAGACGGACATAGCTAGATCGACTCGGCCATTGATGCTGATCAAGAATATATATACTTTATGGGGTCGGAGATGCTTCCTTCTGCCTGTTACATACATTTTGATTTCGCACAAATACATTATACCCTTATACCCATTTTTAATGGGTTCAGGGTATACAAAAAAAATACTTTCCCCGGTAGGGCTCGAACTTGCGACAGACTGCACCACTGGGTATGCCTCTACTCAGCAGCCACACCAACAATTAAGTACTTATGATAAAAAAAAAAAAAGTCGCATTTACCATGCTGCTAAAATGCGAAGCAGTCGCGCATGAATGTGTGTGTGTGCATGTATACAGAAATACTTAAGGCTGCTTCCCATCCAATTGCGCAGTTGCATATAACTTTGTTTTTTTCCTAACCGATCTTTATGAAATTTTCTACAGTATATGTTATTGTACCATAGAATATTTTGTGTTTTCTGAAAAAGTCAATTGAATTTAAATTGTGGCTTAAATTGGTTGGCAATAAAAGTTGGGTATTAATTTGATTTATAGCTCTGCGGTGGTAGCGGCGAGGTGGCGATAGATATAAAATGAAAAATACTTGACATATATAGAATATTCTAGAAACAACATGTAATTTTTGGTGACTCTAGCTCTTATTATTTACCCAATTTGCTCAAAAAACAGGATGTCGATATCGATTTTTATCGATTGCTTGGAAACGGAGTAAGTTATCGATTATCGGAAACAAACTCGATCTGCGCAGGCACTAGGAGCACCTACATCTAAAATTTCCCTATTCTCTAGCTCTTATAGGTTCTGAGATCCTTGCGTTTATACATACGGACGGACGGACGCACGGACAGACAGACGGACATGGCTAGATCGACTCGGCTATTGCTGATCAAGAATATATATACTTTTTGGGATCGGAGATGCTTTCTTCTGCCTGTTACATACATTTGCATTTTACACAAATACAATATACGCTTTTTACCCATATTCAATGGGTTCAGGGTATAAAAAACCAGATGCTGAAGTTGAGCATTTTTATTCAACAACATTCTGGCGAATCATGGACAGCATTGACATAAACGAATTGTTAAATGAGCAGCTCACAAATATTAGCATAACAGACCGTTTGAAGAATCCAATATCAAAACTTTTCAAAATTCCGCATTTCTATATTTCTTGATCAAACACCTTAAGCCTAAATTAGCCTGTAAGGAAATTGATATATTTCCCGTTCAACATAATAATGAATTATTAGATTTAGAAGAAGGTAATATGGTGACCGATTGCGGAACAGAGACCTTCGCCGTGCGAGACTGCGCTGCCACTGTGAGCATCACTTTCTGCAAAAGATTGCAGAGGCATCGTGTGCCCAACATCTTTTATCAGAAACCGAGCCCATAACAACAATCGACGAGGGCGTCTTAATTATCAACAGCGCAACAGTTAAATTGGTGGACATCACTGGGAACAGTCGCATAGTCACAGGAACCTTCCTGGCCACTTACGGCGAACACCTCTTCCTGAACGGCACCCGGTATATCAATCACCGGGGCATCCTAAGAAAAAAGCCTGCCGTGTCCACGTCGGCTGTGGTTAACATCACCCTCTTCAGAGAGCATCTGAGCCTTCCATTCTTGCACGACCTAAGCCTGAAGAACCTTCCTCATATCGGGGATCTTAGATCGGAAATATCATCAAGACAAAGCAACCAATGTGAAATCTACCTAGGGAGGAGTTTACTCGCGTGAGACAATAAAAGCTGATAACGCAATTGGGCCGGATGCCGTTGCAACAGAGTTACAGACGAAAATTGACACAAGAGACGCCGACTCAGCATTCTGCCGGCTTGCCTGCCTGCAACGGCGGCTTCGCGTATTCATTTAAGTTCGTCTAAGTTTTAGTTTTAAATTTATTCTCAAACAGTTCAAAGAACTGCAGTCAAAAATGAATACGTTGTAATCTTAAATACAAATCGGTCTTGTTTAATTTACACTTCTTCGTGAAGTGCGATGCGTCTCAGTTCGATGTGTTAGCGGTGTTCTTCCAAAAGACACCGATGATCAGGAGCGACCCATAGCCTTCTTTTCAGCCAAGTTGAACAATCAGCAACGGAGCTATAGCGTCAGTGAAAAAGAGTACTTAGCGTCGATACTGGCCATGAAAAAGTTCAGACCGGATATAGAAGCGATGCTTTTCACATGCATCACTGACCACGCCAGCTTAAGCAGGAGATTAGCTCGTGTGTCATTGCAGCTGCAAGGCTACGATTTTACCATCGAGCATCGTAAAGGCAGTGAGAGCGTGGTAGCCGACACTCAATCGCGCAGTGTCGAAGCAGTGGGAAAGGTTCCAGAAGGTCTTCTCGAATTTGAGACTCCCGAGCTCGAGTCAGCGGAATATCAGGCGTTGCTCGAACAGGTACTTTCGGATCAGGACAAACTACCAGACCTGAAGATTAAGGGCGATTTGCTTTTTAAGCGCATGGGGTTCGCCCAAATAGAAGACGAGTTAGAAGGTACCAGGATGAAGCTGTGGCTGCTAAGCTCGTTGCCGGCTTACTAGCGAAGGCTCATGTAAAAGAGACGGCTGGCCCTGGGGGTGTCGCAAAATTAGTCAAGACCTTACGTCGGCAGTATTTCTGGCCCAGCATGGCTAGTCAGGTAAGGGACAGTGCGGGACCTGCAAGGAAATCAAGGCACCGAACTTCCGCATGCAAGTGGGTCCAGAAAAAGAGGTAGTGACGGAGCAACCATTCCAAAAACTGTGTATCGACTTTCTGGGAAAGTACTCACGTTCGAAGCAAGGACACGTGTGGACTTTCGTGTTAGTCGAACATTTTTCAAAATTCACTTTCTTTAAAGCGATGCGAGAGGCTACGGCTCTTAACGTAGTGGATTTTTTTGGTCATCGAGGTTTTCTATAAGTTTGGAGTACTCGAGGTCATTCACTCTGACAACGGACGACAGTTCATGTGAAGTACGTTCCAGAACATGATCTCAGCTTTCGGCATCTCGCATATTCGCACTGCAGTCTACACGCCACAGAGCAATGTTAGCGAGCGAGTTAATCGTACCGTGTTGTCGGTGATCCGGGCCTATCTAGAGCAAGATCTCCGCGAGTGGGAAATCTACCTTCCAGAAATAGATGTGTCCATACGCAATACCATACATTTAGACTTAAACGGTGCATGCTACAAATTGGCTCGTGGTTAGGGTCTCTGGGTCATCAGGAGATTTCTCATTTGCACCGACTACACAAAATACACCTGATTAGACAACGAGTATAAAGCCAAAGATACACCGGGCTTACGAAAGGAGTTATCGGCAGTATAACGGCCGAGCCCGAGTGTTTCAGGCGGAACCCGATCAAGAAGTCTACAGACACAACTACGTACTGAGCGATTTTGGGTAGGCTTTTAACGCCAAATTTGCAAGATTGTCCCTATAGACCAGAGTAGTGCGTCAAGGTGGCAATAACACTTAAATTACTCCTTTCCATCGCCCCTTACCACCCCCAAAAAGCTCGTTAGGTAGAATTAAGCGATTTAATAAATATCATATACCTGCTGCACGACTGATTATGGTGATATACTCGGTCTAAGTATTTGGGTGAGCACTTGTTCCTAAATCGGAGCAACGATTGCCTCATAATTGACTCTGGCCGTATTTTCATCACCTGTTCAGTTTAATGTGTTAAATAAATGTACTCTGTAAAAAATTAAATTTTAGAAATTAATATCAGGTCAATAATTACAAGCTTATACCAATAAATTTACACACCTGCTGGAGCTGAGAAGAAATGTTCTCTTGTATAAAATTATAAATATCAGAGTGAAGATACCCTGCAAAGAAAAATTTGCAATTAGAAATGTATATCAACTGTCTATAATTATAAGATAATGCAAAGAGTAATACCCACCTGTTAAAGTGAAGTTGAAGGGAATGTCCACTTGCACGAAGTTATGAAGACGAGATATTCTTTACAAAATATTGAAATTTTATAAATTAATGTCAACTGTACATAACAATAAGAGAACATAATAATTATACCCACTTGTTAAAGTGTAGGTAAAGCTAGCTGGAATAAAACCATAAATAGAAGTTTGAAGATATCCTGTGAAAATAGAAGGAGATAAGAGAGATTGCAATATTTACCAATTATAAAAAAATGCATTTAATTATACACACATATTGAAGGAAAACAATGTCCGGCTAAAAATATCCATTGATGGGGCGAGAGGCATGACAGCCGACACGGGCTGATGAAGGCCATCTCATGGCCAAAATCAGGGAGGCGAGATCAGGTGATCATCTCATGGTAGGGCGGGTACGCTGGGTCCGTAACCGGGACTCAATCTGGAAAACTAAAGTGGATCATGCGGTTGTTTACATTTATTGTTGTCACAGCTGTTTAGATTGTTCATTTGTAAGTAGTTCCGTCTGTTTAATGGTATCGATTTTGTGGTTCGTTTTGGATAGTTCGTTTTGGATAATTTGGAAAAAAACTGGATTTCGATATAGATTTTTATCGATTACTTGGAAACGGGGCAAGTTATCGATTATCGGCAACAACCTCGATCTGCGCAGGCACTAGGAGGACCTACATCAACATTTCAAGTCTCTCGCTCTTATAGGTTCTGATATCCATGCGTTCATACATACGGACAGACGCACAGACGGACTGACGGACAGACCGACAGACGGACATGGCTAGATCGACTCGGGTATTGATACTGATCAAGAATATACGCACTTTATGGGGTCGGAGATGCTTCCTTCTGCCTGTTACATACATTTACATTTTGCACAAATACAATATACCCTTTTTACCCATTTTCAATGGGTTAAGGGTATAAATAGCATTAAAAACGAAATATAAGCCCCAGCATTAGCTGAACAATTAAAAAGACAAACATAGAAAATTAAAACCCCAGCAATAGCTGAGCGAGTTAATCAACAAAACAAAACTCCGCAACTGCATCGGCTACCAGACCTTGAGGGTCCAGCTACTTTAAACAAACATGTAAGTGAGATGCTCATGTTTTTTCTTCACAATTCAAAACAGTAAATAAACGAGAATCAAAGGCTTTCTTCGGCACGCCGAAGATCTAATACCCTTGCAGACTGAACCTTTTCATAATGCTCATAGTGCTTTGCCCGTATTCAAAAAACACAGGGAAAATAGTAAATGCCGAGTTTGGTCAAGATATCCTGATAATCAAAAACTGTTTTTAATCAAAAACCTAGTTTCCGACCGATAGTTCCTATGGCATGTATAGTTGTCTGATGTAAATAAGATTTTGCGGAAATGAAGGGAGCATAGTGAAATCTTTAAATGCCGTGTTTAATCAAAATATCTTGAATGACAAAAAGTTTTCATACAACAACTTAATTTTCGACCGATCATTCCTATGGCAGCTATAGGATATAGTGTACCGATCTTAATAGGATTTTGCGTTTAAATGAGGAGCATAGTAAAACTAAAAAACTGCAAAATGAACAGTGAGCAGGTAGCACAGTTAGAAGCACAAATTAACCGACCCCTTTAACAACAAGCGCAAAGGTTTGAACAACAGATAGCTAGTATCGCAGCACAATTTAAAAGACTTAAGGGAACAACCCCGCCAATAGAGGCTTAACAGGAAATATAAATAGTGCCACATTAAATGCGAAGAACCCTTAGATATAATAAAGTCTATTCCCGAGTTTGACGGAAAACAAGAAAACTATGTCTCATGGAGATAGGCCGCGCCGCCTACAAAGTGTGTGAGCCATATGATGGCAATTCGAGACACTATCAAGCCGCGGGCATAATCCGCAGTAAAGTAAGCGGCTCAGCATATGCAGTACTTGGATATTAAGGAAGTCCTTGAGGAGGGCCGTTTTCCCAGCTGAACCCCAAGAGCTCCAACTCTGGTCCTATCCCAAGAAGCTGAGTCAAGCAACGAAAGAAGCATCTTTGCAGCCAACTTTACAAAGCACCTTAAAGAAAAACCCCAAAAGTCTAGTGGTCAAAAGAGCCAAAATTGGCGTCAAAACGATCAGCAGGAGAATGAGGGTAATTCTCAGAGGGAGAAATGGCAAAAGAGTCAGAACCAGAGCTTTCAGTCGCAGAAGCCACAAGGGCGTGGCCCTGAACCAATAGAAGTGGACTCTTCCTCCTTACATATAACCCCTTCCCGAGCTTGTGCATTGGAAGCCAGTCAATAGCCCATTCCAATTCAAACCAATCCATGGGCATTCAAAAATTGAGCAGAAATGCCTCATTGACCTCTTCAGTGTGAAATCAAACTTTTTCATGCTAGAATCATTAGACGATTTCGTCAGCATAGTCGGCCTTCATCTAACAGATTAACGCTCAAATAGATTTGACTAACAACATTATAAAACACGACCGAGGGACAGAAAAAATATAGTTCACAACATGCAACAAGTGAATCATTTCCAAATCAATGACGCGGATGTTCCCGACGCGGTCATACCCACTTACAATCAAATGATTGACCAAATGGCTAACGCCTTTGTAAAAGCGTCTGGTAACTGATTTTTGGAAGTTAAATAAAAAATTAACGGCGATAAATACTGTATCCCAAAAATTTCGACTATATTGTCAAACATGGGTGAGACCCAGTATTTCACAACACTGGACCTTAAATCTGGCTTCAACCAAATGGGACAAAGAAAAGACCGCTTTCTCTGTAAACACCGGGAAGTATGAGTTTTGCAGGCTCCCGTTTGGATTAAAAAACGCCCCTAGCATCTTCCAGAGGGCAATAGATGACGTCCTCAGGGACCAGATTGGGAAAACCTGTTACGACTATAAAGATGACGTAATAATTTTCTCCCCTAATAAAGAAGACCATATCAAGCACATTGAGTGGCTCTTGAAAAGCCAAAGAACAGTCCAAATTCTTCTAAAAGAGTGTGGAATGCACTCTGCAGAGGCGGAATCCACCAATCGGCCGACAAAAACATTTTTTTGCCATGCTTTATAGCGAGATTCGCCAGCATCGCAAGACCCCAACAGAGATTTTGAAAGGCAAAAATGGAAAAATAATCGCCAACCACTCGAGAAAGGTAAAACTTAGATTAACCCCAGACCAATTAGATGACTTCACCAGGCTTAAAGAGTTGCTAGCCTTCGAGGATGTGTTGTTATCACATCCCGATTTTAGAAAGCCGTTTGACCGCGTCAGGCTAAGGGCTCGGAGCAGTGCTGTCCCAGGGCGGTCACCCTATAACAATGATCTCGCGCACACTGCGAGACAATTAGATAAACTTTGCCACAAATGAGCGAAAACTCCTGGCCATTATGTGGGCATAGAAAAATCTCAGAAATTACTTAGAGAGTTAAAAATCTGGGCATCTATACAGATCACCAGCCGTTGGCATTTGCCGTATCGGATTCAAATCCGAGCGCTTAGATAAAACGCTGAAAAACCTTTGTTGACGAACACAACGCAAACATAATTTATAAGCCAGGCAAAGAAAAACCTGGTGGCACACGCCCTCTCTCGCCAAAATATCAACGCCTTGGAGGATTCAGCAGAGTCCATTGCTACTACAATCCACAGCGAAAAGTCTATAACTTACATAATCGAGACGACAGATAAGCCAGTCAACTGCTTACAAAACCAGATCATACTGGAAGAAAGCGCTATCCTTCAGCACAAGACTTATATCTTACTCAAGGCAAAAACTCGTCATGTCATACAGTTTTCCGATCGGAGCACACTGAAGCAAACTTTGCAATAAGTTGTAAACGCCAAGGTAACTAACGCAATATATTGCGAGCTTCCCTTTTTGGATTTTATTGAGCATAGACTGGTCAAAGAATTTCCCTCGACAACGTTCCGACATTCAAAACATTTTGTAATATACATCTGAGACACAACAGAACAGAGAGATATAGCTACAGCTGAGCATAATCGAACCCCTAGGCACGGCTTTTGAAAATGCCCAACAAATACCTAGAAACTATTTTTTCCAAAAATTGGTCGCTTAACAACAGAAATATCCGCAAGCTGCCGAGTGTGCGCTATGAGCAAACATAATCGGCAACCGATCAGACAAGAGATAGCGAAGACTCCGATACCATCATATGCCATTATAGGCAGACCTGGGTACGACGGTTGTTACAAAAGAGAGGGTGGTCCATAAGGACAACCTTAAGTAAACTTTTGTCCAAGCGTTCAAAAAAATAAATAAAATATTCTTTGAGTATTTTTTAATCAATACATTTTATTTTTACTTTAGGTTATCATATTTGACAATGGCAACTATGACCGAAGCGACACTGAGACTCAACGACTATTTAGATGTGACAATCTGGAACAGGAACAGATACATGGGACAAACGACAAACTTGAGATCGCTTAAAATCTACATCGGCAAGACATGGAAACTGATAAACAAACAACCGAAAGACCTAATGAAATAGCTACTAAAAACTGTCATCCAACACATAGCCACCTAATAGCCACTCTAAATGATGATCATAGGCAAGCACGTGGTATACATCTAATAGGCAGTGCCCTTAAGGTAATTGCAGGAACCCCAGACTTTGATGACTGGGAGCATATAAAGTTCAAACGGGGTCAGTTAATACATGCGGAAAATAGACAAATCGAGATCAACAACAAGTAAGAGGTTCTAGTCGGGAGCTCCCGACTAGGGGATACTCTGAACCCTCTTCTTCCAACATCAAATGCATATATATATTCTGTTTTAGAAGCTATATGTCAAGTTTGGTGACTCTAGCTCTTATTATTTACCAAAATTGCCCAAAAAACAGGATATCGATATCAATTTTTAATTTCGATTGCTTGGAAACGGAGTAAGTTATCGATTATCGGAAACAAACTCGATCTGCGCGGGAACTAGGAGCACGTACATCTAAAATTTCAGTTTCTAGCTCTTATAGGTTCTGAGATCCTTGCGTTCATACATACGGACGAACGGACGGACGGTCGGACGGACGGACAGACAGACGGACATAGCTAGATCGACTCGGCCATTGATGCTGATCAAGAATATATATACTTTATGGGGTCGGAGATGCTTCCTTCTGCCTGTTACATACATTTTGATTTCGCACAAATACATTATACCCTTATACCCATTTTTAATGGGTTCAGGGTATACAAAAAAATACTTTCCCCGGTAGGGCTCGAACTTGCGACAGACTGCACCACTGGGTATGCCTCTACTCAGCAGCCACACCAACAATTAAGTACTTATGATAAAAAAGTAACTAAAATAGCATTACAGAAAAAAGTCGCATTTACCATGCTGCTAAAATGCGAAGCAGTCGCGCATGAATGTGTGTGTGTGCATGTATACAGAAATACTTAAGGCTGCTCCCCATCCAATTGCGCAGTTGCATATAACTTTGTTTTTATCCTAACCGATCTTTATGAAATTTTCTACAGTATATGTTATTGTACCATAGAATATTTTGTGTTTTCTGAAAAAGTCAATTGAATTTAAATTGTGGCTTAAATTGGTTGGCAATAAAAGTTGGGTATTAATTTGATTTATAGCTCTGCGGTGGTAGCGGCGAGGTGGCGATAGATATAAAATGAAAAATACTTGACATATATAGAATATTCTAGAAACAACATGTCATTTTTGGTGACTCTAGCTCTTATTATTTACCCAATTTGCTCAAAAAACAGGATGTCGATATCGATTTTTATCGATTGCTTGGAAACGGAGTAAGTTATCGATTTTCGGAAACAAACTCGATCTGCGCAGGCACTAGGAGCACCTACATCTAAAATTTCCCTATTCTCTAGCTCTTATAGGTTCTGAGATCCTTGCGTTTATACATACGGACGGACGGACGCACGGACAGACAGACGGACATGGCTAGATCGACTCGGCTATTGCTGATCAAGAATATATATACTTTTTGGGATCGGAGATGCTTTCTTCTGCCTGTTACATACATTTGCATTTTACACAAATACAATATACGCTTTTTACCCATATTCAATGGGTTCAGGGTATAAAAAACCAGATGCTGAAGTTGAGCATTTTTATTCAACAACATTCTGGCGAAGAACAGAATGATAATCACAAATCTTGAAGACTTAATTCTTTTCGTAACCCCTGCTTAAATTAATCTGAACAGCGCTCTTATCCTGGACAGCATTGACATAAACGAATTGTTAAATGAGCAGCTCACAAATATTAGCATAACAGACCTTTTGAAGAATCCAATATCAAAACTTTTGAAAATTCCGCATTTCTATATTTCTTGATCAAACACCTTAAGCCGAAATTAGCCTGTAAGGAAATTGATATATTTCCCGTTCAACATAATAATGAATTATTAGATTTAGAAGAAGGTAATATGGTGACCGATTGCGGAACAGAGCCGTGCGAGACTGCGCTGCCACTGTGAGCATCACTTTCTGCAAAAGATTGCAGAGGCATCGTGTGCCCAACATCTTTTATCAGAAACCGAGCCCATAACAACAATCGACGAGGGCGTCTTAATTATCAACAGCGCAACAGTTAAATTGGTGGACATCACTGGGAACAGTCGCATAGTCACAGGAACCTTCCTGGCCACTTACGGCGAACACCTCTTCCTGAACGGCACCCGGTATATCAATCACCGGGGCATCCTAAGAAAAAAGCCTGCCGTGTCCACGTCGGCTGTGGTTAACATCACCCTCTTCAGAGAGCATCTGAGCCTTCCATTCTTGCACGACCTAAGCCTGAAGAACCTTCCTCATATCGGGGATCTTAGATCGGAAATATCATCAAGACAAAGCAACCAATGTGAAATCTACCTAGGGAGGAGTTTACTCGCGTGAGACAATAAAAGCTGATAACGCAATTGGGCCGGATGCCGTTGCAACAGAGTTACAGACGAAAATTGACACAAGAGACGCCGACTCAGCATTCTGCCGGCTTGCCTGCCTGCAACGGCGGCTTCGCGTATTCATTTAAGTTCGTCTAAGTTTTAGTTTTAAATTTATTCTCAAACAGTTCAAAGAACTGCAGTCAAAAATGAATACGTTGTAATCTTAAATACAAATCGGTCTTGTTTAATTTACACTTCTTCGTGAAGTGCGATGCGTCTCAGTTCGATGTGTTAGCGGTGTTCTTCCAAAAGACACCGATGATCAGGAGCGACCCATAGCCTTCTTTTCAGCCAAGTTGAACAATCAGCAACGGAGCTATAGCGTCAGTGAAAAAGAGTACTTAGCGTCGATACTGGCCATGAAAAAGTTCAGACCGGATATAGAAGCGATGCTTTTCACATGCATCACTGACCACGCCAGCTTAAGCAGGAGATTAGCTCGTGTGTCATTGCAGCTGCAGGCTACGATTTTACCATCGAGCAAAGGTTCCAGAAGGTCTTCTCGAATTTGAGACTCCCGAGCTCGAGTCAGCGGAATATCAGGCGTTGCTCGAACAGGTACTTTCGGATCAGGACAAACTACCAGACCTGAAGATTAAGGGCGATTTGCTTTTTAAGCGCATGGGGTTCGCCCAAATAGAAGACGAGTTAGAAGGTACCAGGATGAAGCTGTGGCTGCTAAGCTCGTTGCCGGCTTACTAGCGAAGGCTCATGTAAAAGAGACGGCTGGCCCTGGGGGTGTCGCAAAATTAGTCAAGACCTTACGTCGGCAGTATTTCTGGCCCAGCATGGCTAGTCAGGTAAGGGACAGTGCGGGACCTGCAAGGAAATCAAGGCACCGAACTTCCGCATGCAAGTGGGTCCAGAAAAAGAGGTAGTGACGGAGCAACCATTCCAAAAACTGTGTATCGACTTTCTGGGAAAGTACTCACGTTCGAAGCAAGGACACGTGTGGACTTTCGTGTTAGTCGAACATTTTTCAAAATTCACTTTCTTTAAAGCGATGCGAGAGGCTACGGCTCTTAACGTAGTGGATTTTTTTGGTCATCGAGGTTTTCTATAAGTTTGGAGTACTCGAGGTCATTCACTCTGACAACGGACGACAGTTCATGTGAAGTACGTTCCAGAACATGATCTCAGCTTTCGGCATCTCGCATATTCGCACTGCAGTCTACACGCCACAGAGCAATGTTAGCGAGCGAGTTAATCGTACCGTGTTGTCGGTGATCCGGGCCTATCTAGAGCAAGATCTCCGCGAGTGGGAAATCTACCTTCCAGAAATAGATGTGTCCATACGCAATACCATACATTTAGACTTAAACGGTGCATGCTACAAATTGGCTCGTGGTTAGGGTCTCTGGGTCATCAGGAGATTTCTCATTTGCACCGACTACACAAAATACACCTGATTAGACAACGAGTATAAAGCCAAAGATACACCGGGCTTACGAAAGGAGTTATCGGCAGTATAACGGCCGAGCCCGAGTGTTTCAGGCGGAACCCGATCAAGAAGTCTACAGACACAACTACGTACTGAGCGATTTTGGGTAGGCTTTTAACGCCAAATTTGCAAGATTGTCCCTATAGACCAGAGTAGTGCGTCAAGGTGGCAACAACACTTAAATTACTCCTTTCCATCGCCCCTTACCACCCCCAAAAAGCTCGTTAGGTAGAATTAAGCGATTTAATAAATATCATATACCTGCTGCACGACTGATTATGGTGATATACTCGGTCTAAGTATTTGGGTGAGCACTTGTTCCTAAATCGGAGCAACGATTGCCTCATAATTGACTCTGGTCGTATTTTCATCACCTGTTCAGTTTAATGTGTTAAATAAATGTACTCTGTAAAAAATTAAATTTTAGAAATTAATATCAGGTCAATAATAACAAGCTTATACCAATAAATTTACACACCTGCTGGAGCTGAAAGAAATGTTCTCTTGTAGAAGGGAATGTTCACTTGCACGAAGTTATGAAGACGAGATATTCTTTACAAAATATTGAAATTTTATAAATTAATGTCAACTGTACATAACAATAAGAGAACATAATAATTATACCCACTTGTTAAAGTGTAGGTAAAGATAGCTGGAATAAAACCATAAATAGAAGTTTGAAGATATCCTGTAAAAATAGAAGGAGATAAGAGAGATTGCAATATTTACCAATTATAAAAAAATGCATTTAATTATACACACATATTGAAGGAAAACAATGTCCGGCTAAAAATATCCATTGATGGGGCGAGAGGCATGACAGCCGACACGGGCTGATGAAGGCCATCTCATGGCCAAAATCAGGGAGGCGAGATCAGGTGATCATCTCATGGTAGGGCGGGTACGCTGGGTCCGTAACCGGGACTCAATCTGGAAAACTAAAGTGGATCATGCGGTTGTTTACATTTATTGTTGTCACAGCTGTTTAGATTGTTCATTTGTAAGTAGTTCCGTCTGTTTAATGGTATCGATTTTGTGGTTCGTTTTGGATAGTTCGTTTTGGATAATTTGGAAAAAAACTGGATTTCGATATAGATTTTTATCGATTATTTGGAAACGGGGCAAGTTATCGATTATCGGCAACAACCTCGATCTGCGCAGGCACTAGGAGGACCTACATCAACATTTCAAGTCTCTCGCTCTTATAGGTTCTGATATCCATGCGTTCATACATACGGACAGACGCACAGACGGACTGACGGACAGACCGACAGACGGACATGGCTAGATCGACTCGGGTATTGATACTGATCAAGAATATACGCACTTTATGGGGCCGGAGATGCTTCCTTCTGCCTGTTACATACATTTACATTTTGCACAAATACAATATACCCTTTTTACCCATTTTCAATGGGTTAAGGGTATAAATAGCATTAAAAACGAAATATAAGCCCCAGCATTAGCTGAACAATTAAAAAGACAAACATAGAAAATTAAAACCCCAGCAATAGCTGAGCGAGTTAATCAACAAAACAAAACTCCGCAACTGCATCGGCTACCAGACCTTGAGGGTCCAGCTACTTTAAACAAACATGTAAGTGAGATGCTCATGTTTTTTCTTCACAATTCAAAACAGTAAAGAAACGAGAATCAAAGGCTTTCTTCGGCACGCCGAAGATCTAATACCCTTGCAGACTGAACCTTTTCATAATGCTCATAGTGCTTTGCCCGTATTCAAAAAACACAGGGAAAATAGTAAATGCCGAGTTTGGTCAAGATATCCTGATAATCAAAAACTGTTTTTAATCAAAAACCTAGTTTCCGACCGATAGTTCCTATGGCATGTATAGTTGTCTGATGTAAATAAGATTTTGCGGAAATGAAGGGAGCATAGTGAAATCTTTAAATGCCGTGTTTAATCAAAATATCTTGAATGACAAAAAGTTTTCATACAACAACTTAATTTTCGACCGATCATTCCTATGGCAGCTATAGGATATAGTGTACCGATCTTAATAGGATTTTGCGTTTAAATGAGGAGCATAGTAAAACTAAAAAACTGCAAAATGAACAGTGAGCAGGTAGCACAGTTAGAAGCACAAATTAACCGACCCCTTTAACAACAAGCGCAAAGGTTTGAACAACAGATAGCTAGTATCGCAGCACAATTTAAAAGACTTAAGGGAACAACCCCGCCAATAGAGGCTTAACAGGAAATATAAATAGTGCCACATTAAATGCGAAGAACCCTTAGATATAATAAAGTCTATTCCAGAGTTTGACGGAAAACAAGAAAACTATGTCTCATGGAGATAGGCCGCCGCGCCGCCTACAAAGTGTGTGAGCCATATGATGGCAATTCGAGACACTATCAAGCCGCGGGCATAATCCGCAGTAAAGTAAGCGGCTCAGCATATGCAGTACTTGGATATTAAGGAAGTCCTTGAGGAGGGCCGTTTTCCCAGCTGAACCCCAAGAGCTCCATCTCTGGTCCTATCCCAAGAAGCTGAGTCAAGCAACGAAAGAAGCATCTTTGCAGCCAACTTTACAAAGCACCTTAAAGAAAAACCCCAAAAGTCTAGTGGTCAAAAGAGCCAAAATTAGCGTCAAAACGATCAGCAGGAGAATGAGGGCAATTCTCAGAGAGAGAAATGGCAAAAGAGTCAGAAACAGCGCTTTCAGTCGCAGAAGCCACAAGGGCGTGGCCCTGAACCAATAGAAGTGGACTCTTCCTCCTTACATATAACCCCTTCCCGAGCTTGTGCATTGGAAGCCAGTCAATAGCCCATTCCAATTCAAACCAATCCATGGGCATTCAAAAATTGAGCAGAAATGCCTCATTGACCTCTTCAGTGTGAAATCAAACTTTTTCATGCTAGAATCATTAGACGATTTCGTCAGCATAGTCGGCCTTCATCTAACAGATTAACGCTCAAATAGATTTGACTAACAACATTATAAAACACGACCGAGGGACAGAAAAAATATAGTTCACAACATGCAACAAGTGAATCATTTCCAAATCAATGACGCGGATGTTCCCGACGCGGTCATACCCACTTACAATCAAATGATTGACCAAATGGCTAACGCCTTTGTAAAAGCGTCTGGTAACTGATTTTTGGAAGTTAAATAAAAAAATTAACGGCGATAAATACTGTATCCCAAAAATTTCGACTATATTGTCAAACATGGGTGAGACCCAGTATTTCACAACACTGGACCTTAAATCTGGCTTCAACCAAATGGGACAAAGAAAAGACCGCTTTCTCTGTAAACAACGGGAAGTATGAGTTTTGCAGGCTCCCGTTTGGATTAAAAAACGCCCCTAGCATCTTCCAGAGGGCAATAGATGACGTCCTCAGGGACCAGATTGGGAAAACCTGTTACGACTATAAAGATGACGTAATATTTTTCTCCCCTAATAAAGAAGACCATATCAAGCACATTGAGTGGCTCTTGAAAAGCCAAAGAAAAGTCCAAATTCTTCAAAAAGAGTGTGGAATGCACTCTGCAGAGGCGGAATCCACCAATCGGCCGACAAAAACATTTTTTTGCCATTGGATAATTTCTATGGTTAGCAAGTTATTACAGATGCTTTATAGCGATATTCGCCAGCATCGCAAGACCCCAACAGAGATTTTGAAAGGCAAAAATGGAAAAATAATCGCCAACCACTCGAGAAAGGTAAAACTTAGATTAACCCCAGACCAATTAGATGACATCACCAGGCTAAACGAGTTGCTAGCCTTCGAGGATGTGTTATTATCACATCCCGATTTCAGAAAGCCATTTGACCGCGTCAGGCTAAGGGCTCGGAGCAGTGCTGTCCCAGGGCGCACACTGCGAGACAATGAGATAAACTTTGCCACAAATGAGCGAAAACTTCTGGCCATTATGTGGGCATAGAAAAATCTCAGAAATTACTTGTATAGACTTAAAAATCTGGGCATCTATACAGATCACCAGCTGTTGACATTTGTGGTATCGGATTCAAATCCGAGCGCTTAGATAAAACGCTGAAAAACCTTTGTTGACGAACACAACGCAAACATAATTTATAAGCCAGGCAAAGAAAAACCTCGTGGCACACGCCCTCTCTCGCCAAAATATCAACGCCTTGGAGGATTCAGCAGAATCCGTTGCTGCTACAATCCACAGCGAAAAGTCTATAACTTACATAATCGAGACGACAGATAAGCCAGTCAACTGCTTACAAAACCAGATCATACTGGAAGAAAGCGCTATCCCTCAGCACAAGACTTATATCTTACTCAAGGCAAAAACTCGTCATGTCATACAGTTTTCCGATCGGAGCACACTGAAGCAAACTTTGCAATAAGTTGTAAACGCCGAGGTAACTAACGCAATATATTGCGAGCTTCCCTTTTTGGTTTTTATTTAGCAAAGACTGGTCAAAGAATTTCCCTCGACAATGTTCCGACATTCAAAACATTTTGTAATATACATCTGAGACACAACAGAACAGAGAGATATAGCTACAGCTGAGCATAATCGAACCCCTAGGCACGGCTTTTGAAAATGCCCAACAAATACCTAGAAACTATTTTTTCCAAAAATTGGTCGCTCAACAACAGAAATATCCGCAAGCTGCCACGTCTGCGCTATGAGCAAACATAATCGGCAACCGATCAGACAAGAGATAGCGAAGACTCTGATACCATCATATGCCATTATAGGCAGACCTGGGTACGGCGGTTGTTACAAAAGAGAGGGTGGTCCATAAGGACAACCTTAAGTAAACTTTTGTCCAAGCGTTCAAAAAAATAAATAAAATATTCTTTGAGTATTTTTTAATCAATACATTTTATTTTTACTTTAGGTTATCATATTTGACAATGGCAACTATGACCGAAGCGACACTGAGACTCAACGACTATTTAGATGTGACAATCTGGAACGGGAATAGATACATGGGACACACGACAAACTTGAGATCGCTTAAGACATGGAAACTGATAAACAAACAACCGAAAGACCTAATGAAATAGCTACTAAAAACTGTCATCCAACACACAGCCACCTAATAGCCACTCTAAATGATGATCATAGGCAAGCACGTGGTATACATCGAATAGGCAGTGCCCTTAAGGTAATTGCAGGAACCCCAGATTTTGATGACTGGGAGCATATAAAGTTCAAACGGGGTCAGTTAATACATGCGGAAAATAGACAAATCGAGATCAACAACAAGAGGTCCTAGTCGGGAGCTCCCGACTAGGGGATACTCTGAACCCTCTTCTTCCAACATCAAATGCATATATATATTCTATTTTAGAAGCTATATGTCAAGTTTGGTCGATATAGATATCGATATCAATTTTTAATTTCGATTGCTTGGAAACGGAATAAGTTATCGATTATCGGAAACAAACTCGATCTGCGCGGGAACTAGGAGCACGTACATACATACGGACGGACGGACGGTCGGACGGACGGACAGACAGACGGACATGGCTAGATCGACTCAGCCATTGATGCTGATCAAGAATATATATACTTTATGGGGTCGGAGATGCTTCCTTCTGCCTGTTACATACATTTGGATTTCGCACAAATACATTATACCCTTAAGCCCATTTTTAATGGGTTCAGGGTATAAAAAAAAATACTTTCCCCGGTAGGGCTCGAACTTGCGACAGACTGCACCACTGGGTATGCCTCTACTCAGCAGCCACACCAACAATTAAGTACTTATGATAAAAAAGTAACTAAAATAGCATTACAGAAAAAAGTCGCATTTACCATGCTGCTAAAATGCGAAGCAGTCGCGCATGAATGTGTGTGTGTACATGTATACAGAAATACTTAAGGCTGCTCCCCATCCAATTGCGCAGTTGCATATAACTTTGTTTTTTTCCTAACCGATCTTTATGAAATTTTCTACAGTATATGTTATTGTACCATAGAATATTTGTGTTTTCTGAAAAAGTCAATTGAATTTAAATTGTGGCTTAAATTGGTTGGCAATAAAAGTTGGGTATTAATTTGGTTTATAGCTCTGCGGTGGTAGCGGCGAGGTGGCGATAGATATAAAATGAAAAATACTTGACATATATAGAATATTCTAGAAACAACATGTCATTTTTGGTGACTCTAGCTCTTATTATTTACCCAATTTGCTCAAAAAACAGGATGTCGATATCGATTTTTATCGATTGCTTGAAAACGGAGTAAGTTATCGATTATCGGAAACAAAATCGATCTGCGCAGGCACTATGAGCACCAACATCTAAAATTTCTCTAGTCTCTAGCTCTTATAGGTTCTGAGATCCTTGCGTTTATGGATACGGACGCACGGACAGACAGACGGACATGGCTAGATCGACTCGGCTATTGCTGATCAAGAATATATATACTTTTTGGGGTCGGAGATGCTATCTTCTGCCTGTTACATACATTTGCATTTTACACAAATGCAATATACGCTTTTTACCCATATTCAATAGGTTCAGGGTATAAAAAACCAGATGCTGAAGTTGAGCATTTTTATTCAACAACATTCTGGCGAAGAACAGAATGATAATCACAAATCTTGAAGACTTAATTCTTTTCGTAACCCCTGCTTAAATTAATCTGAACAGCGCTCTTATCCTGGACAGCATTGACATAAACGAATTGTTAAATGAGCAGCTCACAAATATTAGCATAACAGACCTTTTGAAGAATCCAATATCAAAACTTTTCAAAATTCCGCATTTCTATATTTCTTGATCAAACACCTTAAGCCTAAATTAGCCTGATATTGATATATTTCCCGTTCAACATAATAATGAATTATTAGATTTAGAAGAAGGTAATATGGTGACCGATTGCGGAACAAAGACCTTCGCCGAGCCCATAACAACAATCGACGAGGGCGTCTTAATTATCAACAGCGCAACAGTTAAATTGGTGGACAATACTGGGAACAGTCGCATAGTTACAGGAACCTTCCTGGCCACTTACGGCGAACACCTCTTCCTGAACGGCACCCGGTATATCAATCACCGGGGCATCCTAAGAAAAAAGCCTGCCGTGTCCACGTCGGCTGTGGTTAACATCACCCTCTTCAGAGAGCATCTGAGCCTTCCATTCTTGCACGACCTAAGCCTGAAGAACCTTCCTCATATCGGGGATCTTAGATCGGAAATATCATCAAGACAAAGCAACCAATGTGAAACCCGAGGACGGGTTTCAATCTACCTAGGGAGGAGTTTACTCGCGTGAGACAATAAAAGCTGATAACGCAATTGGGCCGGATGCCGTTGCAACAGAGTTACAGACGAAAATTGACACAAGAGACGCCGACTCAGCATTCTGCCGGCTTGCCTGCCTGCAACGGCGGCTTCGCGTATTCATTTAAGTTCGTCTAAGTTTTAGTTTTAAATTTATTCTCAAACAGTTCAAAGAACTGCAGTCAAAAATGAATACGTTGTAATCTTAAATACAAATCGGTCTTGTTTAATTTACACTTCTTCGTGAAGTGCGATGCGTCTCAGTTCGATGTGTTAGCGGTGTTCTTCCAAAAGACACCGATGATCAGGAGCGACCCATAGCCTTCTTTTCAGCCAAGTTGAACAATCAGCAACGGAGCTATAGCGTCAGTGAAAAAGAGTACTTAGCGTCGATACTGGCCATGAAAAAGTTCAGACCGCATATAGAAGCGATGCTTTTCACATGCATCACTGACCACGCCAGATTAAGCAGGAGATTAGCTCGTGTGTCATTGCAGCTGCAAGGCTACGATTTTACCATCGAGCATCGTAAAGGCAGTGAGAGCGTGGTAGCCGACACTCAATCGCGCAGTGTCGAAGCAGTGGGAAAGGTTCCAGAAGGTCTTCTCGAATTTGAGACTCCCGAGCTCGAGTCAGCGGAATATCAGGCGTTGCTCGAACAGGTACTTTCGGATCAGGACAAACTACCAGACCTGAAGATTAAGGGCGATTTGCTTTTTAAGCGCATGGGGTTCGCCCAAATAGAAGACGAGTTAGAAGGTACCAGGATGAAGCTGTGGCTGCTAAGCTCGTTGCCGGCTTACTAGCGAAGGCTCATGTAAAAGAGACGGCTGGCCCTGGGGGTGTCGCAAAATTAGTCAAGACCTTACGTCGGCAGTATGTCTGGCCCAGCATGGCTAGTCAGGTAAGGGACAGTGCGGGACCTGCACAGAAATCAAGGCACCGAACTTCCGCATGCAAGTGGGTCCAGTAAAAGAGGTAGTGACCGAGCAACCATTCCAAAAACTGTGTATCGATTTTCTGGGAAAGTACTCACGTTCGAAGCAAGGACACGTGTGGATCTTCGTGTTAGTCGAACATTTTTCAAAATTCACTTTCTTGAAAGCGATGCGAGAGGCTACGGCTCTTAACGTAGTGGATTTTTTTGGTCATCGAGGTTTTCTATAAGTTTGGAATACTCGAGGTCATTCACTCTGACAACGGACGACAGTTCAATCGTACCGTGTTGTCGGTGATCCGGGCCTATCTAGAGCAAGATCTCCGCGAGTGGGAAATCTACCTTCTAGAAATAGAAGTGTCCATACGCAATACCACACATTGACCTAAACGGTGCATGCTACAAATTGGCTCGTGGTTAGGGTCTCTGGGTCATCAAGAGATTTCTCATTTGCACCGAGCACACAAAATACACCTGATTAGACAACGAGTATAAAGCCAAAGATATACCGGGCTTACGAAAGGAGTTATCGGCAGTATAACGGCCGAGCCCGAGTGTTTCAGGCGGAACCCGATCAAGAAGTCTACAGACACAACTACGTACTGAGCGATTTTGGGTAGGCTTTTAACGCCAAATTTGCAAGGCAGTTCCTATAGACCAGAGTAGTGTGTCAAGGTGGCAACAACACTTAAATTACTCCTTTCCATCGCCCCTTACCACCCCCAAAAAGCTCGTTAGGTCGAATTAAGCGATTTAATAAATATCATATACCTGCTGCACGACTGATTATGGTGATATATTCGGTCTAAGTATTTGCGTGAGCACTTGTTCCTAAATCGGAGCAACGATTGCCTCATAATTGACTCTGGCCGTATTTTCATCACCTGTTCAGTTTAATGTGTTAAATAAATGTACTCTGTAAAAAATTAAATTTTAGAAATTAATATCAGGTCAATAATTACAAGCTTATACCAATAAATTTACACACCTGCTGGAGCTGAGAAGAAATGTTCTCTTGTATAAAATTATAAATATCAGAGTGAAGATACCCTGCAAAGAAAAATTTGCAATTAAAAATGTATATGAATTGTCTATAATTATAAGATAATGCAAAGAGTAATACCCACCTGTTAAAGGGAAGTTGAAGGGAATGTCCACTTGTACGAAGTTATGAAGACGAGATATTCTTTACAAAATATTGAAATTTTATAAATTAATGTCAACTGTACATAACAATAAGAGAACATAATAATTATACCCACTTGTTAAAGTGTAGGTAAAGCTAGCTGGAATAAAACCATAAATAGAAATTGGAAGATATCCTGTAAAAATAGAAGGAGATAAGAGAGATTGCAATATTTACCAATTATAAGAAAATGCATTAATTTATACACACATATTGAAGGAAAACAATGTCCGGCTAAAAATATCCATTGATGGGGCGAGGGGCATGACAGCCGACACGGGCTGATGAAGGCCATCTCATGGCCAAAATGAGAGAGGCGAGATCAGGTGATCATCTCATGGTAGGGCGGGTACGCTGGGTCCGTAACCGGGACTCAATCTGGAAAACTAAAGTGGATCATACGGTTGTTTACATTTATTGTTGTCACAGCTATTTAGATTGTTCATTTGTAAGTAGTTCCGTCTGTTTAATGGTATCGATTTTGTGGTTCGTTTTGGATAGTGTTGGGTAGGTCTGTTGTGCTACAGAAGTTGTAGCTTTGTTGATATCGAATTTGCGAGAGAAACAAGTAGTCACGTAACAAATTACATGTGTGTGTTAATTTATAATGTTGCCTATGTAAAATTAGTAGATTGCTTCAAAAAGGTTGACTGATGCATTAATAAATAATATCATTAGATTAATGGAGTTATATAACATATGTGATTCTCATAAAAAAATAAGTAGCGCGCGCATTTTCATATATATATCAAATCAATTTTTAACCAAATAAATTATTTTAGCCGGTTCGGAGCTGTTGATAATAAATTGTTTACAGTGTTTCGTAATCTTTTTAATAAAACGAGAAAGAAGGGCTATCATCGGCACGCCGAAGATATAATACCCTTGCAGACCCAACCTTTTCATAATGCTCATTGTGCTTTTCCCGTACCTAAGAAGTACCTTGAAAATAGTAAATGCCGAGTTTGGTCAAGATATCTTGATAACCAAAAAAGATTTTTGATCAAAAACCTGGTTTTTGGACCGATCGTTCCTATGGCACTATGATATAGTGGTCCAATCTTAATAGGATTTTGCATATATATGAAGAGTAAAGTAAAACTAATAAATGCCGAGCTTGGTCAAGATATCTTGAAAAACAAAATATTTTTTCATACAACTTAATTTTCGACCGATCGTTCCTATGGCAACTATATGATATAGTGGTGCGATCTTAATAGTGTTTTTTCATATATATGAGGAGCATAGTAAAAATAATAAATGCTTAATTTGGTCAAGATATCTTTATAAACAAAATGTTTTTTCATACAACAACTTAATTTCCGACCGATCGTTCCTATGGCAGCTATATGATATAGTGGTCCGATCTTAATAGGATTTTGCCTATATATGAGGAGTATAGTAAAACTAATAAATGCCGAGCTTGGTCAAGATATCTTGAAAAACAAAATATTTTTTCATACAACAACTTAATTTTCGACCGATCGTTCCTATGGTAGCTATATGATATAGTGGTCCGATCTTAATAAGATTTTGCTTATATATGAGGAGCATAGTAAAAATAATAAATGTTTAGTTTGGTCAAGATATCTTTATAAACAAAATGTTTTTCCATACAACAACTTAATTTCCGACCGATCGTTCCTATGGCAGCTATATGATATAGTGGTCCGATCTCAATAGGACTTTGCCTATATATGAGGAGTATAGTAAAACTAATAAATCCTGGCTCAAGATATCTTGAAAAACAAAATGTTTTTGCATACAACAACTTTCCTATGGCAGCTATATGATATAGTGATCCAACTGGTTTTAACATATGTGCTGCGTGCAACAGAAAAAGGGACTTCTGCAAAGTTTCATTAAGATAGCTTTGAAACTGAGGGACTAGTTGGCATAGAAACAGACAGACGGACAGATGAACATGGCTATATTGACTCGGCTGTTGATGCTGATCAAGAATATAAATACTTTATGGGGTCGAAGATGTCTCCTTCTATGCGTTATACATTTTACGACAAAATTATAATACCCTCTGCAAGGGTATAAAAAGGGCATAATCGATCAAAATAGTTTTTGGCCGTTACTTCTTGGTGTGTTTATTTACTTATTTTTCCTTGTAATGGAGGGAGAAGCCTTAAAGCCGAAAAGTGTGGGACTTGAACCCACTAGAAACCTACCTTCTCTCCGTATCCGTTTCACCGTGTATACCGATAGGTATACCTTTACTTGGGGGAGATGGCATGAAAGCCTCAGGTAGATTTTCCTCTATAATTGACGATTACTCTGCCTTTCAACGCGACGCAAGGATTTTATCATCTCTGGTGCTGCAGTGCAAATAGCAACCCAATGTTTGTTTGTCTTGCGAACGCTTCCGCTTTGGCGTGGATCTCAGCTCTGATATATAAGTTAACACAAACAAATCCGCTTCTGCCGATCCCACCGAGGGACCTGATGTCGTCGCTACAAAGTAGCTACATTTCTGGCATTCGTTGACTCTGCATTGCCGCCGGTCAACGGCCAAAGCGACGAAATCCGATGCCTCGCACGCGCGCGCTGAGTGACCATCCAGAAGAAGTCACGAGGCGCTAGATCAGCATTCTGCCGACGGGACTGCCGCGGTATAAGGGTTCTGGATAAATAAGCTTTTAATTTAGATTTTTAGTTTGGGAGATTGCATTGAACAGAGTACTTCGTGCCTAAATAAACATTCTGATTTAAATTCCAAGTTCACCAAGTGAACCCTCTTATTCAAATATCAAATGCAGATCGAGCTACGCGCTCGTTCGTAGTAATAAGGATAAATTTAAAAAAATTGTTCCTTGGCAGGGTTTGAACTCGCAACTAACCTCACTACTTGCCGCCGTCTCTGACCGCAACACTTGCTATGCCTCTACTCAACAGTTACATCAATAATTAAGTATTATTGAGAAAAAAAACGCATTAAAATAGCAGCACAGAAAAAAATCGCAATTGCAATGCTGTTGGTATATGTAATTCGAAGCAGACGCGCATGAATGTGTGTGCGTACATGCATAGAGAAATTCTTCGAATTTGCACCCCATCCAATCGCACAGTGAAGCATTACTTTGGTTTGTTGTAACCGAACTTAGTGAAATTTGACTGGTTGATTGGAGGTAGGGGGCAGGTGGCGATAGATATAAATGAAAGATACTTAATATATATATCATATTCTAGAAGCAACATTTCAAGTTTGGTGACTCTAGCTCTTGTTATTTACCAAAATTGGCCAAAAACAGGATATCGATTTTTATCGATTGCTTGGAAACGGAGTAAGTTATCGATTATCGGAAACAAACGATCTGCGCGGGAGCTAGGAGCATCTACATCTAAAATTTCATGTCTCTAGCTCTTATAGGTTCTGATATCCTTACGTTCATACATACAGACAGACGGACGGAGGGACGGATAGATAGACGGATATGGCTAGATCGACTCGGCTATTGATGCTGATCAAGAATATATATTCTTTATGGGGTCGGAGATGCTTCCTTCTGGTTGTTACAAACATTTATATTTTGCATAAATACAATATACCCTTTTCACCCATTTTCAATGTGTTCAGGGTATAAAAATTGCATGTGCCCCTTTACTTTTGTCATTTAATGTCTTGTAGCAGTGGCGAAAACTCTTAAATCCAATTATAGGGAACTAAAATTAGCCGAGAAAAAATCAAAATTGAAATGTTAGAAATTGTCGTCAGGTCAACCTATCACCGTTAACCAGGCCGTCAGATGTGACGAGCCTTTAGATATTATAAAGTCTTTACCAGAATTTGACGGTAGGCAGGAATATTACAAAATTACGTATCGTAGGGACACGCATCCATGGCTGCCTACAACATTATTAAGCCTTACGAGGGTAGTTCTAGGCACTATCAATCGGTCGCCATTATTCATAATAAAGTAAGGGGCTCTGCGGACGCCACACTAGCTTTCTTTAACATTCATAATTTTAAAGCAATTTTGGCTAGCCTTGATTTTACGTACGCAGACAAGACACCAATCCGCGTCATTTAGCAAGAGCTAGATCTGTTAAGCCAGGGGGATATGCCTCTATTAAAGTATTATGATGAAATCGAAAGAAAATTAACACTACTGACAAATAAAATGTTAATGTCCCACGATACGGCCGCCGCAACTGTTCTCAATGAGAAATTTAGAAGCGATGCATTACACACATTCGTGTCGGGATTAAAGTAATCCCTTCAATCAGCCGTTTTCCCAGCCTAGCCTCAAGATTTTCCAACTGCACTGGCCTTGGCACAAGAGGCAGCGGCCAGTAATGAGCGTTATATATTCACAGCTAGTTTTGCTAAGCATATGGATGAAAAGTCTCAAAACTCGACCCCAGGGTCGACATCAAAATAATGGCGAAGAGACCTCAAAAAACCCCAAGAATCAAGATAGCCATGGCAAGAACCCTTACAACACTAAGATCCAGGCCAAGTCAGGCAGCTCTAAACAACGCCCTTGACCACAGAACACTGAAGGTCAGACACCAGAGCCTATGGAAATAGATTCGCCTTCGCGGTACAGAAACCTCTAGAAACTATATTAAACTTGTCACTTTGTGGCCAGTTATGTGTAAAGCTTTGACAGTGAAAGCGAGGCCATCGTCATATTAAGAACAGTAGGATAAATACAAGCAAAGACTAGATTTGAATTGTACCACTTGACATCTAGTTCACCAACTGTAGGTGATGCTTTGGGTCAACATTGAGCAACCAGGAGCCTCAGATGGGGCAAAACTGAGGAAAAATTCTGGGCATGTGCTGGCAATCAACCATGGACGACTTCAAATTTATCCGAAAATACCATAAAGTCCCTCGATGTGTGCAAAATTTCAAGCGAGTCCCCACGATCAGGGAATTCTTGAGATTAATCATGTCAATATCCTTCAGGATTTAATAACTGTCTCATGATAGCTGCCAAGTTACTACACAGAGATTGAGATTGAGATTGAGAGAGTCGGCGTCATCGCTATGGCATGTGAGGACGCTGAATTCTTACTGGTACGACGGCAGAATACAATGTGAAGTCATTCGGTAATCAAAGCGAAAAACAAAGCTGCACCGATTCTTTCGCACGGTAATTTCTATATGTAGCTTATGCAAGCTACATAGTGCGCAGCCAGCGCCACCTATAATGGGTCCTTTGCCAGAGAACATACTGGAGGCCAATGGCCAAAACCAGAAAAGATTGAAGCTACCTTTCAGAGGCATTGAATAGAACTCCCCTGTGAATACAGATGAAGGCGGACCCTGGGAAAGGATGGTGCAGTGTTGTAACTGAGTGCCACACAGTAAAGGAGGTGACACCAAAGCAACCCGTAATTAGAGTTTCCTGATTGAAACCGAAAATATTGTGAATTCTCGCCCGCTTACCCACCTGGCGGTCTCTGTGGAATAGGAACCACCTCTACCACTGAGAGGAGTACGCAATCTGCCTGACATACCTAGCATCCACGAACAGCCGGGCGAGAGATGCGCAGGTAAGCTGTGACTCGCAGTGTTGTTATTTATTTATTGAGCAACCAAAAAAGCTACATCTGCTTAAAAAAAAAAGCGCGAAACAGTCAAAAGTTATTCAAAACAGCTGAACAGAAAGCTGAAATTTTAAAGGCAATTTTGTTTGATATTTTCAATAAAAGTAATAGGTTATTCAAAAAATTCAACAACTTTAATAATTAAATTAATTAAAGCATATAGGTAATTACACTATCTAGATTTTTGCTACATGGGACTCGCACATACCGACTAAATGCAAATAATTTCTGTCTGTTGTTTCATCCAACAGCAAACTAAACTTGGCATCACCCATATCTTTTTGCAGATCCTCATAGAAATGAGGAGCCAAAACACTTTTTAATATATTTGTGCATTTGGTACGATGCATTTTTAGTCGGCTAGCCGTGCTGCTGTCATCGATTTATATAGCATACAAACTGCGCAAATGATCCACTGGAGCCACTGCAGTGTGTTGGGCTGTAAATAATAACAGCGCAACCTCTTGCTCTACTGTTTTAACTGGCCATGTGCAAAATCTGCTTTGTTTTTCGACATTTAACAAGTCAAAAGTTTATTAAGATGTGAAATACATTGCCTTAGTGGTGTGAACCGCACGTAAATCGCACTTAGCAATTTGAAACTAATAGCGATAGTTATACAAACATGCCAACTTCACGTTTTTTTATTAAAAATTATACCAACTTCGCTCATTTCAAGTTTAGACACATTTTTGTTAATATTAAATAATTATATAAAAAAAAAAGCGAAAAGCTAGTTAATCTTACTTTTAAAAATCCAGAATTCCCGCTGCCCGCTGTTTTCGAATTTCTTCCCGCAGTCAGACTTTCAGAAAACCCAGATCTGACGTGAAAAAATCTGAATTGGCAACACTGGTGACGCGTGGCATAGCTATTACGGGACCATTTTTGGAAGCGGTGAAATTGTGTGCGTGTATCTAGCCAATACGAAATGGCAATGTGGGGTTTATGTGCGACCTAGCCGTGCCACACAGGGAGTAGTTCCTCGACACGCCAGTGTGCGTGTGGCGGATGACAATCGAGTGCGATTGATGGTTCTTCCCTTGGCTTGGGTCGGCGATTCTACGGGATGAATTAAGCTTTTGATTGTTTGGTATTAAGTATAATAAATGGTATGGATTGTTGCCCTCTGAATATGCGGGCTGTTGTTTTCGGTTTGCTGCCGCCAAAACTTCAGCCTTTTGCTCATAACTGTCGTGAGTTAATGGGTCGCAGGAGGAGAGACTGCGGTAAGATTCTATGGGAATATACATCTAAGTTGTAACGTAAGTAATTTGCTCTAAATAAAACACTAACACTACTGCGCACAATACGCTGACATAGGGATTAACAGCCGCCAGGCGTAAAATTTTCAGTGCTCAAATTGCAACTCCACCTCCGTTTGGCACTCGACAGTAACTCCTTACTTATTTACAGTTTTGTTAACCTAACTAAACTAAAAAACCAGTAAACATAGCGCCAATATCGAAAGGTCGCAATATATAGAATTTATAATATTTGGGTGTGATAACACAAGCTTTAATGTCTAGAACTTTTATCGCTGAAGTAAACAATGTGACTGGTTTTTTTTTACCAAAGAGCGGGAAGTTTCGAAGATTATGAAATAATGAGAACGGTGATTGCGTCAGATTGGAGTTTGTTTTGCAAGCCATTAATATTTGCCATGATTGGGCATTTGATAATAAATCTTATCATTGAATTATTCTAAGAATGCTTTCACATTTTCATCTTCGCGTTTTTTCTACCAAAAACTACAAATGTCAGAAGTTGGTGGACGGTGAAGATGTTTATTTCTCTTGTAACATATAGGTAGTTTTATAGCACATTACCAACAATTCTCATATGTTTGTGGCATATGTGACTCAGTTGGTTAGAATAACAGGAATCATTGAGATTGGTTTCTTCCCTTAAAACAAAACTGCTACTACAGGTCTTTTTGAAATATGTAGACGTCAATAAGACAACTATGTTGGCTCACTCTTGAATTGCCCTGACCTCTTCTCTCTTCGTCTTTATCCCTTCTCTAACAACCATAAATCCTAACGTTCCTTAAACCCTATCCTTAAACAAAATTTATTTTTTTTTCTAGGAGACCCTTATATTTGTGGTGGACATGGTCTGCTTCATTCCGAGGAAATATTATCAATGTAGACGTAACACATAATGGCGATATGGACGGCGTGTCACACTCATGCGGATTTTATCTTTAGAGCTTGTGAGGCCTCGGCATGGGTGTCGGTAATGGCAAAGGCTGCCTAAACATTGATAGAGACTGGTCGACATTCATAGGTTCTTGGGTCTGCCTTTTACTTTCCCTGTTGCTAGGCTTTTGGCTAGATTATTCCTGCCCCCGCCTCCTAATAAAATGACGGCTCGATGGTCTTAACGTATGTGGCTGCGAACGTGCTCCTTTCAATACTTGCCTTGGCTTTAGCATCTCTTTAGCGGGAAGGGCATAGCATCTGACCAGAGCATTCTTCTCTTGACCTCGTCATAAAATCAGACTAAGGTCACCTTGCCGGATCATCTCTAGTCCTTGTCGGAGGACGCGGCTTAAGTGCAGTCTGACCTAGCAACAATTGCATCAAAATTCAGAAACGCCTATTGCGACCTTCTAATTTGATTTCTTATAATCGTGACTGCTGATAGTGTGCCTTACTAACTTGATATGGATTAAACTATGCATATGCGCTTACAGCTAACTACACGTACCCAACTTGAGCATTTAGGACTTTTAACTTGTAAGTGTCTATTATCGTTTCGCTTTGAGTTTGTATTGTACCTTCCATTGTATTCTAAGATCAGGCTCTATTCTTTCCTTATCTCTCTATATAAATCTGAAAAACTCATCAGCTTATAGCAAACAATTTCTGACTAAAACTTTTCACATCACAAAAACGACCACTTTTAATTAAAGCCAATTATCAGTACAATGTCAGAAATGTAACCAAGACATGAGAAAAAAAACAATGCGCTATTGCTTAAAAATATATGATAATGCTGGCTTTGCTATCACATTGCCAACGTCGGCTTGCGCAATTTAGATTTAAATTAAGATTTCACACGAATTTAAAGCCGTTTTTCTGAACAGGCCGAGGCCGAGTGAGGGTAGATTTCAAACGCGTTTTCGGGGTCGATTACTGCCGTTGACGCCAATTTAATAGAAATGAAATTCTGAGATAATATATATTAGACTATGTAGTTTAGCTTACCGCTTTGAACCATTGCCTGTAGAATACTGACAGAGCATAATGATGCGACAGCACTACAATTGCATTAGTTCGCTACATTAGCGAGGGCTACTTATCTACATGTATACCACATTAGTCTGCCTACCAAACTTTAGTGTACCCATGCTAAACAAAAAAATGTTGTGTATTGATATTTATCGATTTGAAAATAGAGTTTTCGGTGATTGTATATGAATATGTATTTTATGGGTTCGATAATGCCTCGCTCTGCCTGTTATATTAATTTGCGCAAGCCCTTAAAACATTATTTTGAACCATATAAAATGTGTTCAGGATTTAAAAAACGACAATACTTCAGTTGTACAAAACCTCGACTCTTTAAGCTCTGCGTTAGGTTATGTTATATGTTAATATTGATATATTAAACCGTAATATGTTTAAGTTTTTATATAATTTTGATTATAACTTTCATATCAATCATAGTAAACAGTGACGCTATGTTGATGACCTTATAGGCAATTCTCTACAGTATCATCGGTTTTGGCTATTCTGTTTTATGAAATAATCGAAAATCAACATTGTTAAACTCTTGTATTGGTATACGTATTTATTCATATGTATGTAAATTTCTATTAAATACGTTTTTTTTATTTAATTTGATATTGGAGCAATCTCCTAATCTATCCAAATTAAATTATGGTATGGTATAAGATATAACGAATGTGCTCTAAATATATTATAAAAGTACACACGTTAGTTTGTAATATACAAAGTTTTTAAATTATTTATGTGTAAGTAGTAGCATTTACAAACGCTTCAATTGGCATAATATGTCAAATAACAATATTTTTATATGCATAGGTTGTCAATATTTCCAAGCTTCATATAAATATACTTATGTGTGGATACATACATGTATATTGTATTATGGATATATACACTCGTATGTATGTAAATTTATTGCGGAATGTACATTTACGACGATGAATATACATTAACATAAATAATATATAAATATTTATTACATTAGTATTTTGTGTACATTTACGTGTCGACGCATTAAAGTGCATACCATTGTTCAAAGAGGTCACATGAACCTCTGTATGTACATACAAAAGATGCATGAAAATGAGTGAATTCACTAAAATAAATGTAATGTGAATATTACTGAGAAAATTGATATATATTTCATTTGTATACTAAGCCTTGCCAGTGGCAAGTTTTGTGCTTTAAATTGTAAATGTAATTTCACCTATTTCTAGCTCGTGGAAAATATTAATATAATCGAACTATCTTGCACTTCATGTCTTAAGCTATATTTTAAATAGATAGTTGAAATTCAGTTTAAAGTTCATCGAATACAGAAGCATGTTTAAATTAGTTGTGAGAATCTTTAAGCCGAAAATAAACTTTCCTTTAATAATCCTTTGACCTTCACTTTCCATTCAAAAGGGATGGATTTTGCGAAGAATGTGAATCACTTATCAGATGAATTTTATAAATATCTTTGAAAGTGATTCCGTTTTCCGACCATTTACTACAGTTTCGGGGATTTCCAAAATATTATTAAGTTCTTACGAAAAGTTATTTGAAAATAAGTTTAGAGTTTTGCAAAAAATCATCGTATCGAATGCTCCATCAAGGAAGCTTGGATTCTGCGAAATAATTTTTCATGGGTTTAATGAAAATTTAATTGGTATAAAAATCTATGAAAATGAGTTCGAGGATTTGATGGTTTTCTACAGTTACGGATGAAATTTCGCAAAACCCTGTCTTAGCGAATTTCGACTTCGTAGTCGGTCAGCACTAAAAGCGCACCATCCAAGCCGTAACAGAAAGTTGAAATTTTCAAAAAAGCTTTGTTATATTACTGACTTAACACTCGGTATTTGGGAAGTTTGCTACGAATAAATGAAAACTGCTTTCATTTATTTTATATCATCCGATTGTCCTAACTCGTTAAAAATCCATGTGTGTACAAATGCATTTGAAAAGGGATTTATTTGCTATGTTCCTCAGGAAATTAAATTGGTGGTCTTTCGTTATTGTTTTTGCAACCGTATGCTATCCGACTAAATTTGGTGATTCAAACCCGAATATTATTTATTATAGGAGCTATCTTCTCTTTTTGATTCAATCTTAAAAACTTAAAAACGGCAGCATGCTGACCCAGCGCCTCGTGACTACTTCTGTACGGTCACTCAGCGCGCGCATGCGAGGCATCGGATTTCGTTGCTGTAGCCGTTGACCTGCAGCAATGCAAAGTCAACAAATATCAGCAGCCAATGCAGCTATTACTTTCTAGCAGACGTCGATTTGTTGGTGCTAACTTACATACATGTGGACCCTAATTTCACCTCTACATTTTTTGTGTATCGGACAATAAATACGAGTTATTTAAGATTACATATCCTATAGTGTGGCGCTGGGAAATGAAGCACACCCTCTGTGTAAAATGTGCAGATCCTGAAATATGTTTGCGTTTATTTTTTTTTCTTAGCAAACACCCTTTAACATGGCAGTTGAACATAACTCTTAATAGGCGGAAGAAGGCATTATTATATATAGTAAATATTTGTAATGTTGTTTTTTTTTTTTTTTTTTTTTTTTGCGAGGTCTGCGGATTTATTATAAACAAAAATAAAACACACCCAAGGAAACCCGTCCTGTGCATCGGCAACCGTCTTCAGGGCACTATAACCAAAAGAAACAAAGCAATTGACATTAAACTAAATTAAATTAAACAATTAATAAAACATTTGACATACAATATTTTGACGTGGAGACTGACACTGTTTGGCTATTCAATAAGAGTCTGTACAAGTGAGCGTAATGTTCTGTGTCTGTTTTGTAGTTTAGCCGTTGATTGTTTGATGTGCCTATTATATGTAACATTTCCAAATTATGTCGTTTGTTGTAGTGTCGTTCTTTCTCTTTATTGTTTCATCAAAGTTTGTGTGGTTGCTTTTCATAGAGTCGGTCATTAGTCATGTTCTTTGTGTAATATTTGTATGTTTTAAATTGAAGTTTGATTTGTGTTGGGAATGACCGTGTTTTTAATTTAGGTTTTGTTGTGCCGATGCACACGTTATTGGACTTATTTTTGTTCTCCCCGCAACATTGTATTTTGTAAATAACATTACTTTTTTCTATAATTGAAACTCTTGCTTTTATGTTGTTGAAAATTGTTTGTTTCATAGCATTGTGTGCTAGTTTTGTATCTTGTTTGTTGTAGCAATCTGAGTTTTCGAGGCATTCTAATAGATTGTAGGGTTCTGTAGGATTATATGTTTCTGGATCGGATCCCCATCTGTCCGTGCAAACATATTATCGAAATATTAAACAATTTAGCATTAGACTCCAAATATAATATAAAAAACTCATTGGAGTGTAAAGGCTACGTCAATAATTCTTACATTAGCGACGACTAAACATTAGTATCGTTTGATGTAATATCCTTGTTTCCCAGTACCAATGGAACTGGCAGTAGACACAATAAAACGAAAATGGACAAAATCTTAAGAACACATAACTATGCCGAAACAATTATTTATGCATTCAAGAAAACTGGTACTTTGAATACGAAGACAATATATAAATACAATTATAAGAAATGCAATGGGATTACCGGTAATCGCAGACATAATAATGGAAGAACTTTTAAAACACATTTCATATTTTTGTGTTAAACAGTTGAACAGTTAAAAAATTAAACTTGACAGTGGGTTACTGTATGAAAATCAATGGTAAACCAAACTTTGTTAAACAACAATAATACTGAAAGAACAACACTACAACAAACGAAATACATTGGAAATGTTACACATAATAAGCACAACAAACGACTAAACTACAGACACTTATTAAATAGCCAAATAGTTTCAATCTCCGTGTCAAAAAGCGCAGACTTGTAAAATATTGTATGTCAAATATTTTATTAATTGTTTAGTTTATTTTAATGTCAATTGCTTTTTGTAACTTGGCTTTAGTGACCTGAAGACGGTTGCCGATGCGCAGCACGTGAAACCGCGAACCTCGAGCCAGCTTAACAAACATATGTTTTATTTACATCAACGGACGTATTGGTCGAACAAGCAATATCGGTCCTTCCATCTGCCCGCCTGGGTGAACTCGTTATCACGAAACTTTAACGGCTAAATGTACCTGGTTTGGGATATATATTCGTGTATGCTATACGCACATCAGGTTTATTTCAATAATTTTAATTTTCAGCGCCAGTTTTTAAACATATGATGGAAATTGTGAAGGTAAGAATTTTTAAATTTATTGTAGGTTTGCTTTTTTAATCCAATAAAAACCTAGTGAGAGTGCTCTAGCCGGGAGTGCCCGACTACGGGATACCTAGAAGCTTGTTCTCCCAAAGGGATATAATTCCATCAACATAAATTAATTTTAAAAAAGTTCCCTCTGCAAATGTCGAATCCGCAACAACCTTAAACCGACCAATTTCCTGGGCCAGTTGGGTATTAAAGAAAAAAACTGCATGCAATACAATTTCCATTCTGATATAACACTACGTCTGCATTAATAAGTTTCTGTGTTTTTAAACCAGTTTTTGAAAAAATTTAATGGTATGTTAATTTGATTTTGCGTAATAAGTGTGGCAGGGGCTGTCGGCACTTGGAGAAAATTTGCAATTAATGAATATAGTAACAAATCTCAACTTTTTAATCTGTGTATTCTATACGAGTGTTTACTCCCCAATACTGGTGCATCTAACTATAATAATTAGTGAGTCATTAAAGAAGTAAGTCATAAATTTGATAATATAAAAATGAGAGTACTGAAAAAAATTATAGTCTCCATTTGCGCATCGTATAGAAGATGATTTATTTCAAGCCTTCGTAGTTTTCCAAGCTGATGCATTCTAAGAGACGGACATGATTAAATATAATCGACTTGTCCTGATCACAAATATACAATTTTTTATGGTTGCGGAGATGCTTCTTTCTGCATTTTATATACATTTTCACAAAAACATACCCCTTTTACTTATTATAAATAGGTTTTCTTTTGTATAAAATAAATAGATCTGTTCGGGAAAAATGTCAACCAATGATTCACACATTAAATGCAATCTTAATATCCTGAGAGCTTAATAACGCTTGAAATATATTACAGATATGTTTTTTTTCTGTCTGACAGATACTTGAGGTGTTCTGGGGTGTGGCTCTTAATTTTCTTAACTTTTATTTCCCAAATAGTATAACTTAATTGTTCGAGAATATTTGTAGGTAAACTAAAAGAAGAAGTTACAAAAACTATTTCAAAAAGTCCCGGTTCGAAAGTCTCCTTCGCCAAATCAATTTTACCAACATTAATAGTTAACAATATTAACAAGTAAGAGGTTCTAGTCGGGAGCTCCCGACTAGGGAATACCCTGAACCCAACACCAAATAAATTTAAAAAAAAAGTTCCCTTGGCAGGGTTCGTACTCGCAACTGACCGCATTACTTGCTGTCGACTCTACTCAGCAGCCACACCAACAATTAAGTACTTATGATAAAAAAGGAACTAAAATAGCATTACAGAAAAAAGACGCAATTACCATGCTATTAGAATGCGAAGCTTGAATGTGTGTGTGTACATGTATACAGAAATTCTTGAGTTATTTGCTAGCTGCCCCATCCAATTATGCAGTTGCATATAACTTTGGTTTTTTCTTTACCGATCTGTATGAAGTTTTCTACAGTATATCTTATTGTACCATAGAATATTTGTGTATTCTCAAAAAGCCAATTGCATTTAAATTGTGGTTTAAATTGGTTGGCAATAAAAGTTGGGTTTTCTGGGGTGGTAGCGGGGACGTGGCGATCGGTATAAAATGAAAGATACTTGATATATCTATAATATTCTAGGAGCAACATATCATGTTTGGTGACTCTAGCTCTTATTATTTACCCAATTTGCTGAAAAAGCAGGATGTCGATATCGATTTTTATCGATTGCTTGGAAACGGAGTAAGTTATCGATTATCGGAAACAAACTCGATCTGCGCAGGAACTACGATGACCTACATCTTAAATTTCAAGTCTCTAGCTCTTATAGGTTCTGATATCCTTGCTTTCATACATACGGATAGACGGACAGATAGGCAGACATGGTTAGATCGACTCGGCTATTGATGCTGATCAAGAATATATATACTTTATGGGGTCGGAGATGCTTCCTTCTGCCTGTGACATACATTTGCCTTTTGCACAAATACAATACAATTCAGGGTATTTAAACAGGAATGAAAGCTTTTAGCCCTAGAGCTTATACATAAGTGCTTTTATACCAAACTTTTTTTCAGATTTATTGTTCCTATAATAGCCATATAATAAGTAGTCCAATATGATGTGGTTTTTTAGATATGTTTGGGACAAGTAAAGATCGCTGTTGCTGAGCTCAAAATCTTTTTAAACGGAAACTGTTCAAACTTTTCAGACGGTCGGACATGGCTATATCAACTCGGCTGTTCATGCGAATCTAGTATATACACTTAATTGGTTGGATGACTCCTATACGTTATAAATTCATGACAAGATTGTTAGATAATTAATAAATATGTGAGAAAAATTGTGAAAATCGTTACTGGTTAGTTTGTTTAAAATATCTTGAAAAACATATGTTTTTAAGGGTTTGTAGTCTTTGTTGTATGTGCAGATAAAAGTCAACGCATAAATCCAATTTTTTCTATCTCACGAATCAATCCTATAGAATTATATAAAAGTTTGTAATAGAGTTATATTTTTCATTAAGTTTTTCGAATATTTTGTCACTCCAAGGTTAGATTCGGTTAGAGCTGCTGTCGACGTAATCGAGACACTAGTCACCATTCTAGTCCGTTGTGTGTCCGTAGATCTGTTTTTCTAAACCATTCTACTATGTGGAAGTACTATCATCAAAAATATGACTGGGCGAATTTAGTAATTCTAATTGTACTAACTTCGGCTAGTTCGCTTAAATTATTGACAAAAGTAGTCGGCATCTTTTGTTATTCAGTCAGTGTAGGAAACAAGCAGAAGAAATGCTCAACATGTTCTTCATCTCTGCAACTACGCCTATAGTCGTTATATGGCGCTTGCAGAGCTCAGGCGAGGACTAATGCTGATTGAGTTTGCAATGGAGCAAGCCTTTTGTGTCTTGTTATGAGATATCATGGTCTGTTGTGCTAGTGTTTATTGGCATAGCCGTTGATATGCGTTCGCAGAATAAGTTTACAATTTGCCAAGGGCATACAAGTTCCCTCTTTATAGTTAAAGAAGGTTTCCAATGCTGTCTTGGGTGCCAAGCATTCATACAAGGCCGATGTCGTACTGTCCATATGGCGTAGAGATATTTGTCAGTAAACGATTTTGTTGCTGTCGCTATTATATATATATTTAAACAGGTTTAGATGCCATATATGCCCAGAAAATTTTTATAAAAGTCAGGCAATAAACACCGGAAATTAAGAGTAAAACAAGTAAGACTCTAGTCGGGAGCTCCTTACTAAGGGATACCCTGAACCCTCTTCTTCCAACATCAAATGCATATATATATTCTATTTTAAAAGCTATATGTCAAGTTTGGTGACTCTAGCTCTTGTTATTTACCAAAATTGCCCAAAATACAGGATACCGATTTTTATCGATTGCTTGGAAAAGGAGTAAGTTATCGATTGTCGGAAACAAACTCGATCTGCGCGGGAGCTAGGAGCATCTACATCTAAAATTTCAAGTCTCTAGCTCTTATAGGTTCTGAGATCCTTGCGTTCATACATACGGACAGACAGACAGACCAAACATGATATGTTGTAGATATTTCAAGTATCTTTCATTTCATACCTATCGCCACCTCCCCGCTACCACCATAGAGCTATAAATCAAGTTAATAACCCAACTTATATTGCCAACCAATTTAAACCACAATTTGAATGCAATTGATTTTTTCAGAATACACAAATATTCTATGGTACAATAAGATATACTGTAGAAAATTTAATAAAGATCGGTTAAGAAAAACCAAAGTTATATGCAACTGCGCAATTGAATGGGGCAGCAGCTTTAAGAATTTCTGTATACATGTACACACACACATTCATGCGCGTCTGCTTCGCATTCTAATAGCATGGTAATTGCATCTTTTTTTTGTAATGTTATTTTAGTTCCTTTTTTTATCATAAGTACTTAATTGTTGGTGTGGCTGCTGAGTAGAGGCATAGCAAGTGGTGCGATCTGTCGCGAGTTCGAGCCCTACCGGGGAAAGTATTATTTTTTTTTTTTTTTGCTGGTGTGACTGTTGAGTAGAGTCGACAGTAAGTAATACGGCCAGTTGCAAATTCGAGCCCTGCCAAGGGAACTTTTTTTTTATTAATGTATTTGGTGTTGGAATAAGACGGTTCAGGGTATCCCCTAGTCGGAAGCTCCCGACTAGAACCTCTTACTTGTTACATTTAGTGTAATATATCTGTGAAAGTGTTTTATAAATCGTAATTGTATTTAATAACTTTCGTTAAGTATTTCTATCTCCGGATATCCTGGACAATGTAAAGATTTTCATATGGATTCATTATCATATCTGTAGTAGCAATTAAAATCGTCCTCTTTGAAATAAATATTTGGCGACTTCGTAACATAAAGCTCTCCTCACTACCATGCTCGCCATTATCTAATCGATTTGGATTTCCCATTGTTTTGTAACGTTATTTTTTTTTAGATATTTTTGAAGAACTTCTTTAAAACACTTTTATTTTGCTAAACACTAAACGTGTGGCAGTCAAGTTAATAGAACTGCACGGAGTTGTTTACTGGCAGCCAAACATTTAAATATCTCCAATTGGCAGTCGAAATCATGCCATTTAAGAAAAAAAACAAATCTTAAATTGGTTTATAGTCTGTTTACTCGTCAAGCTTTTAGATGTGCACATCATCGAGAGAAATGTGTTTATATGAGAAGAAAATAAGAATGGCATCAAGTGCATCAGTAAGTAAGTAAGTGTAAAGAGCACCCGTCATGGTAAGTTTTGCAGCTTGTTGCAATTTGATTAATTTAAATAGGAAACAAGATCCTATTTTGTAGAAAATTCGTATTTTTCTAAAATTGAGGTAACATCAAGATTTGCCAACCTCCTTTTCTTGCATGCATGTTAAAAACTTGAGAAGTGGAAGCTATTTACGTAAAGACATAATTAAGAGGCTCTAGTCGGGAGTTTCCTAATAGGGAATACCCTGAACCCCCTTCAGTCAACACCTAGTGCAATAATAAAATAAATATAAAAAATAAAATAAAAAAGTAAGAGGTTCTAGTAGGGAGCTCTCGACTAGGGAATACCCTGAACCCTCTTATTCCAACACCAAACGCAGTTCGCGCAACGCGCTCTTTTGAAGTAATAAAGATAAATTAAAAAAACAAGTAAGAGGTTCTAGTCGGGAGCACCCGGCTAGGGGATACCCTGAACCCTCTTCTTCCAACATCAAATGCATATGTATATATATTCTATTTTAGAAGCTTTATGTCAAGTTTGGTGACTCTAGCTCTTATTATTTACCAAAATTGCCCAAAAAACAGGATATCAATATCGATTTTTATCGATTGCTTTGAAACGGAGTAAGCTTTCGATTATCGGAAACAAACTCGATCTGCGCGGGAACTAGGAGGACCTACAACCAAAACTTCAAGTCTCTAGCTCTTATAGGCTCTAATACCCTTGCGTTAATACATACTGACGGACGGACAGACAGACATGTCTAGATTGACTCGGCTATTGATGCTGATCAAAAATATATACATGCTTTATGGGGTCGGAGATGCTTCCTTCTGCCTTTCTTTTGAGCTATAGGATATTCATTAATTGTCAAAAATTCATTTGTATTATTGTGGTGGTTTAAATTGGTGGGTAAGTCAAATTGGTTTCTTTATTTGATTTATAGCTATAAAATGAAAGGTATTTGATATATTTATACTATTCAAAAAGTTACATGTCAAATTTTGTGTTCGTTATATTCTAAAACGATATTTGCTAAAAAAAAAAAAAAAAAAAAAAAAAAAAAAAAAAAAAAAAAAAGGGAAGTTATCGGCTATAAGAAACAAACTTGTACTGCGCAGGCACTAGAAGGACCTACGATAAAAATTTCAGAATTTCACTAGCCCCAGATTGGTTAGATTGCCTCGGCTATTGATGCGGGTCAAGAATATATATACTTAATAGGGTCGGAGATGCTTCCTTCTGCCTGTTACATACAATTATACTCTTTTTACCAATTTCTAATGGTTCAGGGTATAAAAACGTTAAACTAATGGGTTAGTATTCCTTGGTCTTGGCCTTTAATTATTTGACATGAAACGGTAAACGGTGAATATTCGGATCAAAGTCGGAACAACTTGATCCATTCCATGCCTTAAAAAGCATAGTCGTATGCCATCTAGTCCTAAAGGTTCACATGGGCTAAAACTTTTCATGGCCACACTACAGAACAGAAAGAAAGAAGTTATATATTATGTAAAGAAATTTATACTCGATATATAGAGTGTTCTGTCCTGCAATGCTTATAGCTGGAAATGGTCAGTTATTTTTCGAAGGTATCCTGAAAGCAAGAATTTTATAAGGGGGAAAGATACAAATTGATATCTTAAAGCATCGCCATCGGAAATGTCGGCTACCTCCAAATCAGCAATGTTTGATAATTTTACTCTTGAAAGACAGATGTTAAATAGTTTTTCTAAGTCGTGATGAACTGTCAATGTCCACCGGTAGAGGTGGTTTTTGTCTGCGGAGCGGGCTATGTTGTACTTTCTTTAATGAAATTTTTACTCTGTTGCGGGTTGTCATTGTATTTCTTGTTAAGAGAGACTACCCCGGTGGGGACGTCAGTCAATATTGTCTTATTTATAAGAAACGTAAGTTTACGTTCGATCTCCTTGTGTTATTGTCAAGTTACCTTGACGCAGAACCGTTAGTGTTTGTTCAATGAAACTTATGCTCCATGTTTTCCCCTCAAAGTCAGGTACTGACTTCATAAAATCTAATGTCTAGTGACATTATTTGCCTCGTATTATTTCGTCATTTTAAAATATTTATTTATTTTTCATTTCTTTTAATATTTGATCAAACATTGACTAGCGAGTGAAGAATTTTAGTGATTTTATGCCGGATTCGCTAAACGGTGTTGTAGATGTTAAGTTTGATCAGACCACCAATTTTTACGTTAACTTTTTTTAAACTGGTTGTTGGTTTGAAAAAAAAAACAAGGTTTTCGGGAGCCGCCATAGTCCATCGCAAAACAAAATATCCAAGTGTTTCTAAACTTTTTATACCTTGAACCCATTGAAAATGGGTAAGAAGAGTATAATGTACACTCTGAGAAAATTCTATTTTTACCGTGTTCGCTCTTTCCGCTGTGAGAGCGTAGGGGTACTGAATTCGTTTCCGTACTGAATTTTCAAAAAATCAAGCTGCATTTTGTTGTATGGTGTAACTCATCTTCGTGTTTACATTGTTTTTCGGTTTACTGTGCTCCTCAAATATTTTCAAAATCCTATCAACATCGGACCACTATATTATGTAGCTGCCATTGGAACGATCGGTCGAAAATTAATTTGTTGTATAGAAAACTTTTTGTTTTTAAAGATATCTAGACCAAACTCGCCATTTATAAGTTTCACTATGTTCCTTACATTTATTCAACATCTTATTTACAAAGGAGTACTATATCGTATAGCTTACATAGGAACAATCGGTCAAAAATTAAGATGTATGAAGAACTTTTTGGTTTTCGAGACATCTTCAGAATACTCGGCGTTAACTATTTTGCATACCTGTTTTGTATTTAAGTCTCATGTCGGTTATGTGAAGCATTTTAGGATGGCTGTTTGAAAATAATGTTGAACCCGAGCGATCCAGTATACAACACAATAAGTAACGACTTCCCACCATAAACCAAAACAAGTTAGAGGTTCAAGTCGGGAGCTCCCGACTAGGGGATACCTTGAACCTTGTTCTTCCAACATCAAATATATAAATATATACTATTATGCTATATGCTATATGTCAAGTTTGGTGACTAGCTTTTATTATTTACCAAAATTGCCCAAAAAACAGGATATCGATATAGATTTTTATCGATTGCTTGGAAACGGAGTAAGTTATCGATTATCGGAAACAAACTCGATCTGCGCGGGAACTAGGAGCATCTACATCTAAAATTTCAAGTCTCTAGCTCTTATAGGTTCTGAGATCCTTTGACTCATACATACGGACGGACGGACGGACGGACAGACAGACTGACATGGCTAGATCGACTCGGCTATTGATGCTGATCAAGAATATATATACTTTATGGGGTCGGATATGCTTCCTTCTGCCTGTTACATACATTTGGATTTTGCACAAATACAATATACCCTTATACCCATTTTTAATGTGTTCAGGGTATAAATATGCAATAGAACATATATACATACATAAATACTTCAACTTCGGGAATGATTTAAATTATTATTGCATGGCAGAAAAGAAATTCAAATAGCTCATAAGCCCTACAATACATTTACAAGAATTTGAAACTCTGTGACGCCGATAAGAAACACAAAATCAAAATAAAACAAGTAAGAGGTTCTAGTCGGGAGCTCCCGACTAGGGGATACCCTGAACCCTCTTATTCCAATACCAAATAAATTAATAAAAAAAAGTTCCCTTGGCATGGCTCGAACTCGCGACAGACCGCACCACTTGCTATGCCTCTACTCAACAGCCACACCAACAATTAAGTACTTATGATAAAAAAAGGAACTAAAATAACATTACAAATAAAAGATGCAATTACCATGCTATTAGAATGCGAAGCAGACGCGCATGAATGTGTGTGTGTACATGTATACAGAAATTCTTAAAGCTGTTGCCCCATTAATTGCGCAGTTGCATATAACTGGTTTTTCTTAACCGATCTTTATGAAATTTTCTACAGTATATCTTATTGTACCATAGAATATTTGTGTATTCTGAAAAAGTCAATTGCATTTAAATTGTGGTTTAAATTGGTTGGCAATAAAAGTTGGGTTATTAACTTGATTTATAGCTCTGTGGTGGTAGCGGGGAGGTGGCCATAGGTATGAAATGAAAGATATTTGAAATATCTATAATATTCTAGAAGCAACATATCATGTTTGGTGGCTCTATCTCTTATTATTTACCAAAATTGCCCAAAAAACAGGATATCGATATCTTTTTTCGATTTTATCGATTGCTTAGAAACTGAGTAAGTTATCGATTATCGAAAACAAACTCGATCTGCGCGGGAACTAGGAGCATCTACATCTAAAATTTCATGTCTACCTCTTATAGGCTCTGGGATCCTTGCGTTCATACATACGGACGGACGGACGGACGGACGGACAGTCAGACGGACATGGCTAGATCGACTCGGCTATTGGTGCTGATCAAGAATATATATACTTTATGGGGTCGAAGATGCTTCCTTTTGCCTGTTACATACATTTGGATTTTGCACAAATACAATATACCCTTTTACCCATTTTTAATGGGTTCAGGGTATAAAAAACACGAATATCGCAACACAAATCAGACAGCAAGCTCAGACATTAAACAACCATACAAAAAGCAAATTTTAGGGCAACAATATTACAAAAAGAACAACATGACTTTAGCTCTTTTGAAATGCTACAGACAAGCGGATTACAAATAGACAATTAACTAAACTATAAAACAAGCGCGGAAAATGACGTATATATTTACAGACTTATATTTAATTGGAAACAGGTAATTTCTTACTCCAAGTCGAACAGCGCGACGTGTAACAAAACAATTAAATGATCTTAATGTTTATTTAGTGATGCTTTGATTTCTTAATAACGTAAATATATATGTAATATTTTGTAGCAAGCTCTTTAGAACACCGGGGAAAAGTTGAAATATATTGTCCAAAAAAAAGAGAAACTTGTTTGTTCAAATTCTAAATCTAGACCTCGCGCCTATCAATCCGTCAATAATCATAAAATTAAAATATAAATACATTTGGATGCAATAGACACCATATCGACACACAAGCCAGCTGATATTGTTAGTTAACGAGTACAGTTAAATTAAGAGTTGTCATAAAGCGACAACATAAAACTTTAAAGCTTTTTTAAACTAACAATCAACGTCATTGGCTAAAGACCGCGATGTTTATTTTCAGGCTATAACACAGGGAGTACAACAACAGTCACAGGCTGGAGGCATATCTATTATACCGCTTACGCACCCTATGTCAAATATTATGAGGAGCATGACACGATTACAGACATAGTCATTGAATATAACAAAAATAAATTTAACGATCTGAAAGGAAAAACGACATTTTAGAGGCCGAATTAAAGAAGCTACAAGAAACCGTGTGATCAAAGAGGCTGTTTATAAAAACAATCTACGTAAATAAAAAGGGACCATTCCTATCAAAATCACAAACAGGGCAAAGACAATCAGCAAAAAAAAAAAAAAAAACAGGAAATCTTTAAGCTTATAAGCAACTAAACACAAAAGGAATATCCACCATCTATAAAAAATACGATTCTCTAAAGGCAGTATCACAGGTGCCAAACTCGTAGTAAATGACAGTCTATTCAATTACTGCATTAAAAGTCTAAATGCAGGTTTCTATAGGGCTTCTCCTCAAATTGAGCGTGTCAGTAGAACTTATGAACTTAATAATCTAGGTGTCTTGATCATTAACTTAATTCAACTCTCATGTTACGACCGTGGTCAAGCGATGGTCTAAGGGCTTTGACGATCCGCATACCACAAAAATAATTTTTATATCGCTGGTACGACATGTTCTTGAGAATGCGTCATGTGTGTGGTCGTCAAAATATTTAATTAACTAAGACAGAATTGAATCTGTACAGAAAATATTCCTGTTGTTTGCCCTTCGTGTCATACTCTTTCTTTAATTCTTTAATTTATCATTTCTATGCTACTATGCTCAACTATGCTTGTTATAATATGTATGCATTAATTAGTAACGGCCGAATCGACTCTTCTGGTTGCCTAGCCAATTAAACTTATCGCTACTACTTATCGCTTAAATTTTGTTTAATTATCTATGTCTTACATTAAATGTTCCGGGTACTCTGTGATGATTATAACAAGCATTATAGAGTAGTCTGCGAGTCTTTTCTACCTCGTTTAAAGTCTTTTATTCTAAACTATTTAGCAAATCGATTGTCTTAGCATATACTATTTTTTTGTATACGTTTTTGTACGCGCCACGGTTAGTTGGGCGGGAGGTGGTATGCAGCACATTGGATCGGGATTCTCTAAACAAAAAAAAGTATGGGCTATGGCCAGCACGAGCCATGATATTAAAAATTAATGTATATAAAAAACTGTATCAGCTCCTTTATCACTGTGTAGTTCTAGGTTTTAACAGTCAGCGATAGTAATATTCTTAAGCTTTTGTTAAATTATGAAAATATTATGGGTGGTCTTATAAAATGTTGAAAAAATGTCTTACCGTATGTTGATTAATTTAATGTAAATCACACCCGAGGAACGAAAGGCAAGCTGATAAAGACCACAGATCAATCGGTGTTATTTGGATAATAAAACGGGTAATATATAGCACCATCTTATAAGTTAGTACCTGATGCTTAAACATTTTTTTGTTAAATGAAGCCAATATCTTTTTAGTGGCAAGATACAAGGGGCGTCTACCCCGTCTAATATGGGAAGATCCGCTGAGCACGCAATATAAAATACTGGACCAAGGACAGTGCCCTGAGGAGCACCAGCCCGATAGGTGTACATTTCTTAGCGGGCTCACTGACATCTACACCACATTCCCTGTATTCTAGCCGTTAACACCTTCCTAAGACATTCTTGCAGAGAGGGCTTGAGGGAAGAGAGGGTTTATTGCTAGACCTAAGCAAGAGTCTGTAGACCGCCCAGGAGACCGGCGGTGCTGGAGATGAGGCTTAAACACGGTTGAGGTTGAAAAAATACTCGGCTTTCTATATATCGTAAATACTGCGACACAAAAGTAGACCAGCAGAAGGTTAACCGCCGATGGCAAACGGATGCGTCACTCGCAATGTGTGACGGCCCTCCAGGGGCCAAAGATCTTACAATATTCTCCAGGTGTCCAGCAGGGATGATGATTGGGTAGACAGCAGCAAAGGCGACGCTACTAATGTCAGTGGCGAAGGACGCAGTAGATCACTACGATAGCAGAAAGTTGAAAATTAAGCACCGGATAATGAGTGTAGCTATACCGCGGAGGCGGTCTTCTGGGTAGTTGGCGCAGTGAACATCGAAGCCATGAATGCGAAAGGGGGACCGGATGTTGAGTGAGTTTTCATTAAAAGTGGAATGTCAACGCGGTCCTAAACGATTTGCTCGAAGATTAGGGATTGCTAATGAGTAAGTGCTATAGCCTGGAATGCTTTACTAGGAAATAACGAAATCCTTTTTGCTACTTCCTTGCTTGCTTAAGGTTTAGCAAAAGTGTACACTCATAGAGAAATGTAAAAAAAGAAATATTCTCATAACTTAACTCCATGCACATATTTTGATCTCTATGGGAAAAAACAGTATTAAATAGTATGAAATAGTGTGTACCACAGTATGCAATCCAATTGCAATTTCTATTAGTAGAACTCGAATTCATATGAATTTATGCATGTGTGCGAAGGCATACAGAAATGATTGGTAATATGTGCTCAAAAACCAAGATTTCGATACCGATTTTTTTTTAAACTGAGTTGTCGATAATTTGAATCAAACTGCAAATCTCTTTTGGTTTTCGAGACTGTCACATTTATATGCTCAAAAATAGGATTTCGATATTGTATTTAATCAATTGCCTGTAAACAGGGCAAGTTGTCGATTATAGGAAACAAACTCGTTCTGCGGCAGCTACCGCAAATTGCACCAATTTATATACATCATAAACGTGCACACACACATTCATGCGCGTCTTTATTGAATTCTATAAAGATCAATCCAATTGACATTGTATTGTTTTCTGTGCTGCGTATTATGCATCGATTTTCATACGTGTTATGAATTGTTGAAATTTTGTTATGGCTGACCTATTTAAAAAAAAAAAAAAAAATTGATTTATTACTGCTAAAGCAAACGAGCTTGTATTGCGATCTGCAATCGGTTTTGGTAGAGGGGGGTTTGGGGAACTCCCTGCTAGAGCCTCTTGGTATAAAACCACTGTGCTCACTGGGTTCGGATAAATTAACTTGATGTTTTTAGTCACTTGTCACAGCCAAAAAGCTTACCGAGATGCTGTTCTTGCGCCGGCCAACTTTATCCGATCACACACCATGTACTCTGTATTTGTCAGCCGCCAAATGTAAGATTTATAATAATGTAATGCTTATTTAATTAATGTGATTCATAACACATAGTAAAGAGTGTTTAAAATAATAATCTATGGGATTTCAACTTAACGCTGGTAAAGAGTGTTTAAAATAATAATCTATGGGATTTCAACTAACCGCTGCTGCAGATAAAAACCGATTATTTGACACAGCAGACTACTGCCTACCTCTATGTGTATTTTGCTAGCTTATCTATGGTCGTAGTTTCATATATGTTGATTTAGCCTCTTGAAGACACATTTAAAGTACCATTAGATATCGTCCGTGCATTAAATAAGTTTTTGTTGCACGGGGGTGATAGTGCCTTGAAGACGGTCTACCGAAGTGCAACCGAAATATATTGGAAGCGTACAATAAAATTGTTTTCATTGTTATACTCTGAACCCATTAAAAATGGGTATAAGGGTATATTGTATTTGTGCGAAAGCTAAATGTATGTAACAGGCAGAAGGAAGCATCTCCGACCCCATAAAGTATATATATTCTTGATCAGCATCAATAGCCGAGTCGATCTAGCCATGTCAGAGAGAGAGTTCTCAGTTGAGAGTGATTGACGTGTTTTACTTGTGCTCCAAGATTTTTATATATTTTTGCGCTTTTATCCTGCTTTTTATTTCAAAATTTTGCATTTTTCGGTGCTTTATTTAAGAAGCTTTAATAAACTGTGCAAAGTGTTATCTGTTGTGCAGCGTAAGTCTGTTAATTATTACATTTTATAAAACGCGGCATCAGCTCCGTGTTGTTGTTATTGCCTGTTTTGATTCTTTTGCTTTGGTGCTCCCCTGTGCATACACTTGTTTGTGCGTGTGTTCGCTGCATACTTTCTGCTTGTGCATCGCGCTCTCGCAAACTTTTTCTATTGCTTTTTGCTCCAAACAATTTGTTTGTGTATTTACTTGCTCTATCTTGTGCACCGTTTTCGTTTTGCTCTGTGCTCTCGCAATTTGCATACGCATTAAATAATTATGTTGTGCTGTAAGAAACCGTGCACGTTCAAGCAGGCTGATGATTCTGCACTGCCGCAATTTGTTAATTGCTGGCTGTGTGAGAATATGATGCATGCTAAATGTGCAGGTCTCACTGGGCGTGATTGTGACAAGATCGCTGCTATTGCCAAGAAGGGCTGTGGTGGCTTGCGTTGGTCGTGCCCAGAATGCATCGACAAGCAAATTGATTTCTCTAGAATGTATAATTCTGTGAGAAGTCAATTCTTAAAATTAAATAATGTGGCTAAGCAGCTCTCGAGTAATTTTGACTCGAGTTTCGAGCTGCTTGGCAAATATAAATTTGAGTCCCCAACCAATCGCCGGTTGGAGCCTCAACTTTTGCAATTGCCCTCTACGTCTGTTCAGACACCTACTACTTTCTTGTCCCTTCCTAGCAACTTGGAGGTATCTCCAATGTTGTCTTTATCGCCTTCTCCAAGCGACTGTCCAATTACCCCTGTTTCAACCCCTGTACTAGTCCCAGTAGAGCCCGTACCTGATCCCGTCCCAATTAATCAAACTGCCTCAGCCCCATCAGCTCCTGGCCGCAAAGGTAGACCTGCGCGCAATCTTGCCCAGATTGTTAAAAACAATCATTGTGCCTCGCTAGCTCCCCCAACCCCTGTATTACCTACAGCCCCACCAGCGCCTACTTTAACGGTAGTTGCCCCTCGTAGGCAAGTCTTTGTGTCTCGACTTTCGTCGGACACCACTTCTGAGTCATTGGCAGCCTATATTGCTAGCAAATCTTCTGCTAGCGTGTCAATAACTAAATTTAATTTCTCCACCCCTCGTGAAATATCATCATTCAAAATAAATGTTTCACATGATATGTTCCCAATCATTTGTGATCCCAAATTTTGGCCTCCACACATGATTGTTCACGAGTTCAAGCCTAAAAAGCGTAACCAGCCTGTCACCCTTCCAGTCCCTTCAATACAGGGTACCATTTCTGCCCCAAAAAACTAGCTTCATCTTCTGACCAAATCTTTATTCATTATCAGAATGTTAGAGGTCTTATTTCAAAACTTAAAAATCTATTCATGGCCAGCACTTCCTTCAATTCGGATATAATAGCATTTTCAGAAACATGGTTGAACTCAACCATATCTGATTTTGAGATTTTATCAAATAACTTTAGTTTGTATCGAAATGATCGGCCGACTCGAGGTGGTGGGGTGTTAATTACCGTTAAAGCCACTCTCCAGTCTGAACTTTTCTGTTTTAGTACGCCTACTGACGCTGAGATTGTCTCAGTTAAGGTGTCTTTTCCTACACGGAATGTCTATGTAACATGCTCTTATGTCCCACCTTCTTCTGATATTCAAGTTTATATGAAACATATTACTTGTATTAAAGAAGTTTCTTCACACGTGCGTGATAGTGACCTATTTATGGTGTTGGGTGATTTTAATTTGCCCAACATCTCTTGGTCATTATTTACTGCCAAAAATTATCTAGTGCCCTCAGCACAGCACGATTTTATAGACTGCATGCTTGATCTTTCGTTGTTTCAAATCAATTCAATTTCTAATCATTTGACTAGAACACTTGACCTTGTATTTGTTAACGACTACCTTATTTCTAATGTGTCTAGGTCCCCTCCTTTATCTCTTCCTGAGGATGTCTATCATCCAACTTTAGAGATTGCAATGCTAAATTGTAATCCTCTCATTTCGTGCTCATCAGCCAATAAGCCCCGCTATTGCTTTCGCAAAGGAAATTATTCTTTGCTGAATCAGCTTATTTATTCAACCGATTGGTCTTTCTTATATGACTCAGTTGATATGAATACAGCTATTAATTTTTTTTACATCACCCTAATCTCCCTCTTAGATGTGTGTATTCCTAAGTCAATTCCTTCGACTACTTTTTCAAAACCACCCTGGTTTACTACCAGATTATCACATCTAAAAAATGTAAAATCCAAATATTTTAAAAAGTTTAAAAAGTCTGGTTCGTGTACAGACTTGGCTAAATATTCCATAGCCAAGTCGAACTTCTTTCTTCTTAATTCTCAATGCTATAAGAATTATCTAATACGTTGTAAAAGACAATTTTCCCGAAATCCGAGACAGTTTTATAATTTTGTAAACTTGAAGCGTAAATCTTCAAGTTTGCCATCTTCTTTTTTTCTTGGCTTGGATAAAGCTAGCAATGACACTGATTCTGCTAACCTGTTTGCTAATTTTTTCCAATCAACTTACTCTTCAGTCTGTCCTAATATTAATGCTTACCCTTATACTATTTCTTCCGCAAGTTATATACCTCCTCTAATTATTTCACACTCCTCTCTCCTATTAGCTATAAACTCTTTAAAGTCTTCTTACTCTCCTGGGCCGGACAATATTCCTAGTTGTCTTCTCAAGGAGTGTAGTTCTTCCCTTCTTTATCCATTGCTAAAGCTTTTTAATCTATCCCTTGAAACTTCTGTCTTTCCATCTCTTTGGAAAGAATCTTATATCATTCCTCTTCACAAGAAAGGTGGGAAGTCTGATATACAAAATTACAGGGGCATTGCAAAACTGTCCGCTATTCCTAAATTATTTGAAAAAATAATCACTTCGAATTTGCAGCATTTCTGCAAATCAGTTGTTTCCCCTGTTCAACACGGATTCGTAAAGAATCGGTCAACTACGACCAATCTGCTTGAGTTTACTTCCTTGGTAAACGATGCTTTCCTTTCGAAAATGCAAACTGATGTCATTTACACTGACTTCAGTAAGGCGTTTGACTCTGTGCACCATGACATTTTACTTTTTAAACTTGACCGAATAGGTTTCCCCCTGTCTCTTCTGCTTTGGATTAATTCTTATTTAAAAGGTAGGACCCAAAGAGTAATGCTGAGGCTGACTACCTCTAAACGGGTTCACGTTACTTCTGGTGTTCCTCAAGGTAGTCATCTTGGACCTTTACTCTTTACCCTTTTTATAAATGATCTCCCCTCTGTCATATCACATGCCCGTGTACTCATGTATGCGGACGATGTCAAACTTTTTCTATCATACACTAATCCCCTACATCATTCTCGTCTACAAGACGATTTGAACGCTATGCAACTATGGTTTTCGGCCAATCAATTGCATCTAAACTGTTCAAAGTGTATGTTTATGACTTTTAATCGTACTACACCTTATCTTGTCAGTTATACAATCGACAATATCCCTTTGCAACGTATACTAACAGTTAAGGATCTAGGCGTAATTTTTGATTCTAAACTCTGTTTCAATCTTCACATAGATACCATCGTTAATGAGGCAAAAGGTGTACTTGGATTCATTAAACGATGGTCTAAAGAGTTTAACGATCCTTTTATAACAAAACTTCTGTACATCTCTCTTGTTCGCCCTATCCTTGAATACTGCTCTTGCATTTGGTCTCCACAGTATAACAACAGCCAGGATCGTATTGAATCTGTTCAGAAGCAATTTCTGCTTTTTGCCTTACGAGGTTTAAATTGGGACCCTAATCTTCGGTTGCCATCCTACTCCAGCAGACTGCTTCTTCTCAACCTTCCGTCGTTAACCAACCGTAGGACAATTCTCGGTGTTGTCCTTCTACATAAGTTGATTATTGGCGACATAGATTCTCCTTTTCTGCTAGGGCGTCTTCAATTCTCTGTTCCGGCTAGACCAACCAGAAATTATCGCCCCTTTTTACTATCTACGTGCACAACAGACTACGCTATGCACAATCCTTTTCGCGTGCTATGTAAAAATTATAATAGTTTGCATCACGTTTTCTCTGCCGAACTGTCTCTACCCCTAATAAAATCGTTGCTTTCAGGATACCTTCGGGAAGTCGCTGACCATTCCCAGCTATGAGCAGGGGCATAGCTTGCCGGACAGGCTGAAAAATTTTCCTCCACCGGGTCGGTGATTTCCCATTATTTTTCTCTCTGTCCTATCTACTTAACACTCTTTATCTAACTTACATTGCTTTACTTTATTAACAATTCTTCTTACTTTCATTTTTCCTATTTATTGTATTTTCTTTATTAATATAGCAAATTAAGATTATTTTAATGCTACTTGAAAACACTTTTTTCCTACTTACAACCTTCTGCTTAGATGTAGGCTCTAATAGCGTCACTGACAAAATTAGCTGTGAAAAGGGGCACAGCTGGCCGGACTGGCAAATAAAACACCTCCATCGGTCGGTGATGCTATTTAGAAAATTGTATCCTTTAACTAGGCTTTTAGCATAAAATTCTATTGTATATTCTATTGAATAATGAGGAAGACACTCGTTTTGTCGACCATTAATAAATAAATAAATAAATAAAAAAAAATAAATAAATGTCCGTCTGTCTGTCCGTCCGTCCGTATGTATGAACGCAAGGATCTCAGAACCTATAAGAGCTAGAGACTTTAGATGCAGATGCTCCTAGTTCCCGCGCAGATCGAGTTTGTTTCCGATAATCGATAACTTACTCCGTTTCCAAGCAATCGATAAAAATCGATATCGACATCCTGTTTTTTTTTAGCAAATTGGGTAAATAATAAGAGCTAGAGCCACCAAACATGATATGTTGCTTCTAGAATATTATAGATATTTCAAGTATCTTTTATTTCATACCTATCGCCACCTCCCCGCTACCACCACAGAGCTATAAATCAAGTTAATAACCCAACTTTTATTGCCAACCAATTTAAACCACAATTTAAATGCAATTGACTTTTTCAGAATACACAAATATTCTATGGTACAATAAGATATACTGTAGAAAATTTCATAAAGATCGGTTAAGAAAAACCAAAGTTATATGCAACTGCGCAATTGAATGGGGCATTAGCTTTAAGAATTTCTGTATACATGTACACACACACATTCATGCGCGTCTGCTTCGCATTCTAATAACATGGTAATTGCATCTTTTTTTTTTAAATGTTATTTTAGTTCCTTTTTTTATCATAAGTACTTAATTGTTGGTGTGGCTGCTGAGTAGAGGCATAGCGAGTGGTGCGGTCTGTCGCGAGTTCGAGCCCTGCCGGGGAAAGTATTTTTTTTTTTTTTTTGCTGGTGTGGCTGTTGAGTAGAGTCGACAGTAAGTAATGCGGTCAGTTGCAAATTCGAGCCCTGCCAAGGGAACTTATTTTTTATTAATTTATTTGGTGTTGGAATAAGAGGGTTCAGGCAAAGACAATATAAACACTAAGATGAGTAACGCCATACAACAAAATGCTACTATGCAGCTTGATTTTTTGAAAATTGAGAACGAAAACGAAATCTGTAGCATTGCGCTCTCACAGCCGAGAGAACGAAAAAGCTAAAAATAGAATGTGCTCTCAGCTTCGGCTCTATGAGGGCCGTGCAAGCAATTATGTTTGTATGCGTGTGAATATATGTACATACATAGAAGCATATTTGAATGTGTTGCTTTCCACTGATCTGGCAGTCTCTGGCTGGCAAAGAAACAATTTTCGTAGTTTTTAAGCACAGATCACGGCTTAGAAATACATATTTTGTACGGAGCCAACCTCAGTACACAAAATGCATTCATATATCAACACAAATTTGGGATAGGTCATGATCTGCGCTAGAAAACTAACAAAATTAATTTCATGCCAGCTAAAGCCAGAGCAGTGAATAACAACACATACATACATACTTTATAGTTCTTATGCATGTATAATTCACGCATACAACGAAAGGTGCACGCACGCTATTGGCTGAGACAAGAACTTTTCTCGAGCATACACTGCCCAAAAAGAAGACTGAAATCAATCTATGTGTACTATTTTCTTAACATAGTTATTGCGCAAGAAGCGCCTTGTGTAAAAATTATAAAAGTTCTTCAATTTTCCTGTAAAATTATTTGTTAATATCTAGGGTAATATATCATTTAAATAAAGCATGCATTTCATGGATAAAGCACAAGCACTTTGCGTCGATCGTAAGCTCTAAACTTTTTCGCTCGATGTACTTCGAAAACGAAGCGACGCAAAGCAGCATCGACCAGCTTTGCTGAAGGCAGGCTGGCGCCTAACTTCGTAGCTCGTGTCAGCATCAGCAAGCCGCGACTTCGGCATTCGTTCGTCTGGTCTTTGGAGAACGAACAACCAGTCGGCAGGCATGCCGTACGAAGCCTCAAAGGCCAGATGAAAGGCCAGGCTAGAAATTTTGCGTCGCATTCAAATGTATGCGCGTTACTCATCTTAGTGTTTATATTGTCTTTGGTTCAGGGTATCCCCTAGTCGGGAGCTCCCGACTAGAACCTTTTACTTGTTCCTTATTTATTTGTGGATAATTGCTCCCTGAAGAGCTAGTGGGAGCACGAATATAATAGTTTTGCAGTCTGTAGTTATTGCCCATATGTTATAATGTTTAAATATCTGTATTCAGAAAAAAATAATTGGAAATAATTATTTATTCATATGAAAGAAGTATTTATATAATTTTAAAATATTTTGAGTTGTGTTATTTTACGTAATAGATGGCAGGAGACATCTTCACTTCCATCAACCAAGTACCTTATTCCATTGATTGTGTCTTATTTCGCAAAGCCGGAGAGCCAGCAGAATCGCATTCCTATTTCTTATTTTTTAATATATTTGCAAATATTCAATGTTGTAAAAAAAGCAAATTTCGATGATCCTTTTTATTGATTTTCGTTTGCAGAACACGGGCACTTAATCAGGGCTATTAATAACGAATAAAGGAGAAAAAGATAAACATAAACAACTCCACTCAAAGTTGTACGTTATTACATACTTGAGACTCCACACACGCAATTTAATATGGTCGATAAATCTACCTGGAACTACATACTTCCTGTTATATTCTACTACATTTGCAAAACCCCATGCCTTGCAGGTAGTATGAGCGGAGGTACCATAGATAGCGAAATAACTTCAAATCGTTACAACACACATCAACATCAACCAGCAAATGATATACCACTCAGCATACATATAAAAACAGCATCCACTTCGTCAGTGGGAACAACTGCGGCACCTTCGATACCTTCATTTCTAGCGTCGACGCAGCCTTATATCGGCAGTGGTGAAAATGTTCAATATATTGACCAACAGCACCATAGAAGTTCCTACAACTTGCTTAGCGAAGCTATGTCACAGGCGGTTAACAACGAGTTCAGTAAGTTAAGATTATTATAACATATTTTCCAAAAACAAGAATACTCGTATTTCTGAACATTTTCTATCTTATAAGAAAACAAACAATATCTCAAGAATTACACATTGAATAGTAAGATACTTATACAACTCAAAAACTAAAAATATTTTCAACAATATTTAACTTGATTTTTATACCCTGAACCCATTAAAAATGAGTATAAGGGTATATTGTATTTGTGCAAAATCCAAATGTATGTAACAGGCATAAGGAAGCATCTCCGACCCCATAAAGTATATATATTCTTGATCAGCACCAATAGCCAAGTCTAGCCATGTCCGTCTGTCTGTCCGTCCGTCCCTCCGTCCGTCCATGTACATGCTCTATAATCTATAACTTACTCCGTTTCCAAGCAATCGATAAAAATCGATATCGATATCCTGTTTTTTGGTCAATTTTGGTAAATTATAAGAGCTGGAGTCACCAAACTTGACATATAGCTTCTAAAATAGAATATATATATATGCATTTGATGTTGGAATAAGAGGGTTCAGGGTATCCCCTAGTCGGTAGCTCCCGACTAGAACCTCTTACTTGTTATCAAAATGTAATTTCAGCAAAAAGAAAACAAATCCAAAAAAAAAACACTAATATTACTCAGTTTTGCAAATGTCAAAAAACTCTACATGTTCATTTTCTCCACCATTTTTCGATGAAAAACGGCTACCGTTCTCTATTCTTTGATTTACATTGTTTTTAATGTACTGTGTAATGCATCAGCATCACTCGTCGAGTCGATCTAGCCATGTCCGTCTATCTGTCCGTATGTATGAACGCGTCGATTTCAGAATCTATGAGGTAGAGAAATATTAGACGTACGTCTTCCGATTGCCCGCACAATACGAATTTGTTTCCGATAATCGATAACTTGCCCCGTTTCTAAGCGATTGAATAGCACTTTTTTCTTTACATTGTTAATTAGCATAAGTAAACGTATAGAAACAAGTAAGAGGCTCTAGTTGGGTGCTCCCGACTAGGGAATACCGTGAACCCTCTTCTAATAATACTAAACACACGCGCTTGTTTGCTTCAGCTGTAACAAAACTAAATTAAAAGCAAAAACAGTGCTTCATCGATAAGACTTGACCTCGTAAACGACCACACTATTAAATGTCAGCACATACACACAGCACAAAAAACAATACAATCGCAATTGCATTGCTGTTAACAAAATAAAGACGCGCGTGAAGAAATTTATAGCTATCAGCACCTAAATCAAGTAAATAAACCAATTTATGCTGTCAACCAATATAAACCACATTTTAAAAGCAAATTTTTGAAAATACACAACAATTCCCTAATACGATAAGACGTAATGTAGAAAATTTCATTAAGATCGGTTGAGAAACACAAAAGTTATAAAAGAAAATGTATTTTGGCTGGCCTCGTACTTACAGCAGCAGGGCAAATCGGAAGAATTTGTGTATGCATGTACACACACACATTCATGCGTGACTTCATTGAATTTTATAAACAGCGTGGCAATTGCGATTGTTTTGTTTTCTGTAAAGCTATAAAATAGCATTCGTTTTTTTCTAATTAAGACTCAATTATTGTCGTGGCTGTTAAGTATAACAGGCGCCAATTTTTTTTTTTTGCAAGATTCGATTTTAATATCGACCAGAGCACGTCTGCCTGGTGTAATAAACGTGTCATTCCGTCCGGTCTTCTAATGCCTTAATGGCACAGAAGCCTTCTTAAGGAGATGCTAACTGCGAATATTTACTTTTATCTGCTGCAGTTTCAGTTGAAATTTACTTATAAAATTTCGATTAACTAACCCTCAGTTGTTTCTTCGATAAGAGCATTGAATAGCTTATCTTGTTTATAAAATCCCGACCAAATAATATTATTATAAACAAAGCGTTAATATTTTCGTTGTTATGCATTGGACGGTTACTAATTTTCTTGATGTACCTATGAATTTTGGTTGGCTTAACCTATTTTCAAGCGCATTTGTAAAAGAGAAGGGCGTCTAATTAAGAAAGCTCTATTATAGACTTTAAGGCACTCAATTCTTTCTTTTTTTTTTTTTTAACTAATAAACGTCTTTATTTAAGTTTGAAGGAGTGTAATATCCCTTGATCTAACGGGCGCGGCAAAGCTTGATCTAGTTTTTTTATTGGTACTTCCAGTAGCGTCGATCTTTGTTTATTGTGTAGTCAGGATAGCAAAAGTACTAGGTCAAGCGTGTAGCTTATAGAATAGTATCTGTATATTTAAAGTATCTTTCATATTGTAACTATCGCCATCTCCACGCTACCCCCTACAAATCAAGTAAATAAACCAATTTGTATTGCCCATGAATTTAGGCCACAATTTGATTGCAATTGACTTTATGAGAATATACAAATTTTTAATAGTAGAAAAGGATGTACTGTTGAAAATTTCATTAAGATCGGATAAGAAACACAAGTTATTAAAGAAAACGTGAGTGCTAACGTGTCAGTGGCAGCCAGCGCAAATTAGTGAATTTATAAATGCAGTTATTGTGTTTTAGTAATATCACTAAGCAAACAACATATAGACTGAACATTCTGAACAACCATTGGGGGCAAAACAAATTCGAAAACATCTGGTCCAAAATCGCGAGCAAGAGAGTAAGATATGATATGATGTCATTTTATTCGCTTACACTACAGGAAACTGCTTTGGCTTACTCTCTTCCATATCATTTGTGCTATAGAACGGCATCGCTAGTTTTTTATCTCCCTCCCACTTACTCTCAGTGCTCTTAATGCTCTATCTTTATATTTAGGGATCATTTAAATGTGCGTGTGTAAATTAGTGCATTTATGTCTGCAACTTTGAATTTACCAGTTGCATTAAGAAATGCATATAGAAAATGAGTTAACTAAAGGGAGACTTCAAGGGACGATACGTCATGCTTTTATTGTTTCCAAACTTAGACTGAAGAATACAATTTTAATTAATATAAGCATTGCCTGCAGAGACGCCGTCGCTGGCCCGAAGTCGCCGCCGCTGACGCACAGCCGCCGTCGCCGCTCTCTCAAAAGTGCACCGTTAGTGCCTCATGTGCGGTGTCGGATGACCTCCGCGGCCGTCAACATAGTTGCGACATATCCGGCGCGATCATGATTCTGGGCATTGGCTTCCCCAGAACGCTGACCCAACGTCAATACCAATAGTCAGTGGTTAACTACTCCCCCCTCTCGAAAACCGACCGTCCTCAGTCGCGTTTAAGTTTTCCAATATCTCAGGGAGTTTCTACGTTTGATCGTCAGCCTATGGACTCCGGCTGACGCAGCGCAGGCCAACAGCATTTTGCCGAGGGAAATCGTAAATGTATAAGCTCTTTGATGTAGTTAAGGTTATTTTCACTCAGACGGTGAATGTAGGAAAGGCTGAGTATCGAGTCGTGGCTGCTGATGTTTAGCAACGGCGATGCCGCTACTACCGGGAACCGATTTTGCACGCTCTTGCGATAAAAGTATCGCGTGCCATTTACGGTGGCATGGGACGAGAAGGCGACAAGGTCTGTCCCATCTATCTTCATCGCGGCGCAGTCGTCTTATTGCGCTACGATCATTAATTATGATGATGGTGTCGTCCACTATGGCGACAGGGCCAAGATGATTTGGCTGAGTTTGGCAATGGGGTGTACCCCCTGCATGGCCTTGTGCGCAACTGCTGGTCTTGGACCGCTTGCAGTTTATGAACAATTGGCTACGGCCAACATCTGCCCGTCGCAATCGGCCACTAGATTGTCGTGGAGTTGAAGTACAGAACCATTGTGGGGGACAGGGAAAATTGTTATCTTCCTGCATTGCTTGCTTATTATAGGGAACTTGATTATGAAACTTATTACATTAGCTTTACGTTCTACCTTAGTATTAGATACTTTCAAAATGTCAGTAAATGGGGTCCCTGTGGTTTCGTCAGTGAAAATATTTATAAGACCAGAATGATCTATTATTATTATGTTTGTTACATTTATTTTTTCTAAGGTTAAAGTAAGCATAAGGTTCCCAATTTCTGTTATCGCGCTATTGCGTGTGCATAAGGTTTCGAAGAGGTGGTTGGTATCGGCCTTCTTATCTTTTGAGGACTTAATAATTCTGTTAACAGTATCGGTCAGTTGATTAATCTTTTCCTGCAGCCAAGAATTTATAGAAATTTGTCTATTGCTTGCAGTGACCAGCTGCATCTTAGTCAGTTCTGTTTTCCTGAAGTCGTTTGCATCCGGGGTGCCCGCTACAACTTTAAGGGCTGTTCCCAAGAAGTCAAGGCTTCTTACCTTGCGATGGTGCACATCGATAGCGGACAACATGTCCAGTACATGTCCAGCGTCAATTTCCAGCAGTTTCCTCATGGAAACATTCCCGTCAGTTTCATAGTCTCCTCCGTCATTGTGATATAGTCCGTGAGATTGGTTAGTATCCGTCACTGTCCCAAAGTAGAATGTCCCCATCCATAATCGGTATTTAGTCCGCGTGCGAGTAGTCCGTGCCGTTGTCATGGACATGATTGAAAGTATGGTTAACGTAATCCTAAACTGTTAAAACTACTGATGTGAAAATGGTAATGAAAGAATTGTGCTTTAAATTCAACGGACGTTGTCCATGTGGACCACCCTCCCCTCAATGAGGGCCGTTCCTCAACCTTTTTTTCGATGCACAAAGAATAGTATGAAATTCCTCTTTAGATGAAAGCGTGCCTCTTCTAATACCATCTGGTTCCGGAAGCACTTTAGAGGCTTTTGCGTCGAATCGATTGTGTAAGACAGGGACAATTCACTGTGAATCGTAGCCGCGTCAGATTTTGGCTCATCGCGGTTACCCTGTAAAAAGTTCACGTTCTGGCGCGACAAAAGGGGCTTGGCCCCTTTTTCATCAATGCGTGCTTATCAGTGCTTTACCTTTGCATTGGGATAGCTCTCGGATACCGAGAACGTAAGAGGCTTGTGGTCAGTAAAAATGTTTATATCCCTAACCCCGTAAAGAAAGTGTCGCAGTTTGCCCAATGCCCAAACGATGGCAAGCAACTATCGCTAGTTAGTAGCGTAGTTTGCTTCGCTATCTTTTAAAGACCGGGATATCATGGGGCGGCCATTCTGTGACAGAACTGCGCCAATGCCGTAGGCTGATGCCTCTTTAGTCAAGTCAAATAGTTTTTTATAGTCCGGGTACGTCTTCCGACGCTTATATGTTCCTCAGCTTCTGGAACGCGTTGCGCTGAGCATTGTTGAATTGTATAGGGGCCTTGCTAGACCTGTACTTGCTAATGGAGCCGTTTTCCCCTTTTGGGATGTCAGAGATTGGTTTCGCTATTGTTTCAAAATTTTTGATAAAAAAAAGCGGTTATAGCTTGCCAATCCCAAAAAGGATTTCACTTCAAACACCGTAGCTAAGCGTATTCCCGAATGGCTTTTACGTTCCCTGGATCTGACTTTTCACCATCTATGGTTCTCTGAAAAATGCTCGCTGCATTCTTCGACAAAACTCGTACTTTCCACAACTGATCGAAAAGGCCGTCTTCTCACAATCTTGCTCTGCCAGAGTAATCTGGTGATAACCTGATTTCAGGTCGAGCGTCATGAAGTATTTGTCTTTACCCAGATTAGCCAGTTTCATTGTGTTACTTGGCATTGGGTGTTTGTCGGCAACATTCCTGAGGTTGAGCTTCTTAAAGTATATACTGGGACCTTTATTTCTATTGCCTTACTCGTCTGTTCCTTTCTTATCGACCACCCATAGCGGATTGTTGTGTGGCGATTTCGACTTTCTGATTATGCCATTATTAAGTAGTTCGTTGTTGTCTCAAATGACAAAATCCCCTGCAGCCCTAGGGTAGGGGTATAGCTTTGAATAGACCACACTTTGGTCGGTCGTATGGATCGTGGCCACAACAGCCATGTTATAAGAAAGCACCTCGTTAGAGTTCGCAAAAGCCTTGTTGTTTTGGTGAAGCACTCGCAGGAAATCTGTCTTCACCGCAGGTGTAATTTGTGTAATTTACGTTCGCACATTTGTGGTACTACAACGCTTCCGAAGTCGCGATGTTGGTGGACCCATGAATGGAGTGGAAAACGAAAGGTGACTCGACAGGGGACGACGCCTTTAAAGCGTTTGTGCGGCCAGATATAATTTTTTGCCGCACCCGTGTCGATTAAAAATTTCATATCGGTAAAAGGGACCTTCCCCTAAAAAATAAGCGCTATAGCTATCATAATCTAGGCTATGTTCATCTTGTTGTTCGTCCGACGCCTCTTGTGCCGCGTCGGCATACCCTCTCAGCCTCGCTTGCCTGGATATGGTCTATCCTTTGCCTCTTTAGCTTGTAGCGTGGTCCGATCCGGCCGGGCGTTTATTTCCCTGACCGTGGCTGGCGTTAAATTTAGCCGAGCCCTGGGAATTCGAAAAGTTTTTGGGCTGTCTAAACCTGGAAGAAGAAGGGTCGACTTCCATCGAAACTCGGGCATTAATGGCCCCAGCTCTATTCTGGGCTTTATGTGTGTGGGTGTTTTTTTTGTTGTTTAAATTATAAATATTTTTTCTTTATTCCAAAATCTGATATCCTGTTACTCTATGTTAGCAACTTTTATCAGAGTGACATAATTACTTAGCTTAGCGAAAATTGCGGATATTCAATTAGTTTAACAGATTATATATAACATATATACATGTTCAAAATGTACGGGGGTGATCTTCCTTGATGCTTCCCTAATAGCGTGAGGGTTTGAAACATTAAACTAATCGCGATGATTAAAAACACAATTATGCGTTTAATAAGCTCCACTGCTTTATTTCGACTAACTTTAACTGGCGAATCACCGAGTCGCTACAGGGTAGCGGTCATTCTACAAGGCAGCATATTTTGCGGCATGAACATCCCGCTCCCTTGCAATACTCTTGCAATTGGAGGTCCGGAGAGTACCCAACCGAACACAGTGTTTTGCGCCGCCGGCAGACCGTCTTGGCTGGGTACCAGACCCGGGCGGATTATTTGTGGATAAAGATCCGCACCAAGCATCAAGGACACTGTGCTGGGCCGATGGAAGTTTGCATCCGCCAGGATGATATTCTCCATTTTTTTCTGGATGGATTCCCCGATTGGTTTTTTAGGGGTCCGAATCTAAGCTGATTCTCCGTCTGGAGAATCGTCTCCATGGTCGAGCCTTTGGACCACTTTGCGCTGATGAAAGCGGTACAAGCACCTTCTGCACTGATGCGAGTGACGGAAAGCCCGAGGGCCGTTGCCAAAGATGCATCGATGCGACTCGTTGGACTGCTCGGATCTATGAGCGCTCGAGTCTCGAAGGTTTTCGTTCCGTTTCCTAAGAGCACCAATGCAGTACGACAGCGTTGTAGCTGGTGCTGTAGAATCGGATCGCGGCGCCCGTGAGTGAGGCGCGTTGGATAGGGTGCGTCAAGAGGGGCGATCTTCCTTCTTGGTCTTCTGCACTTTGCCATTCGGGAGCCTGGCAGCAAACTGTGGTGGTCCTTGCCACAGAATCGACAGCGATCATTGCTGCGGCACGATGACCGTGAGTGCTCGTAGGACAGGCAGTTGGGGCAGAACTTATTCATCAGTACTGCCTTGAGACGCTTCTCAGGGCTCAAGCTCAGGAAGCGTCGGCTTTTCCGTAGTGCATGCACTCCCCGGCATACCCGGCATCTGTACGACCCCATTCCTCGGGGCGGTTGGTTGGTGTTTTTTTTTAATTTAGTTTTGTAGACACAGAGAACAACACAGGTGACAACACTTTGACGATAACCATGTCACCGTTCTGAAGGTTTCTCGTTGGATGTTGCCATTTATTTCTCTTTTGCAATTCCTTGAGGTATTCCTCTTTCCAACGGAAACAGAACTGCTGATTAAGGCGTTGCCAGAGGTTCAGGATGGACCCTGCACTCTCCTTAATTTCAGGCTCCGAAATCGAAAAAAGAGGACTGCTGACGAGGAAATGGCCTGGACGTAGAGCTAGTAGGTCAGCTGGGTTCTCTGATAATGGCGAGATTGGCTTCGAGTTGACGCATGCCTATATTTTTGATAAGAGCGTGGATAACTCTTCAAAATTGTATTTGAAAGAGGAAGTGTCCTTGTAAAAAAAAGTCTTGAAGTTCTTCACTCCTGCTTTCCATAAGCCACCCATGTAGGCAGCGCTTGGAGGGGTGAAGCGCCAGAACAAGTTTTGATGGATGTAGGTTGAAATTACGCGCTATTTCGCGGCTTCTATAAAGTCACGCGATAGGAATTTGGAAGCTCCAACGAGCGTTCTGCCTTTATCGGAATACATTTGTTGGGAGCACCCCCGTCAAAAAACAAATCGAGTGAAGGCGGCCAGGAATTTTTCGGTCAGGTCCGAGGTGGCTTCTAAATGTATGGCTTGTGTGCTAAAGCATACATAGCCCTTGGTTATTAGGCATGCTCGACCTGTGTAGTTTTTTATGTCGAGCGGTCCTGCGAAATCGACGCCTGTATGCGTGAACGGACGTGAGAACGTGGATCGTTCTGCTGGCAAATCACCCATGAGTTGGTTTTGCAACTTCTTGCGATAAACTACACATACTCGACAGGAATTTATCGTGGCCTTAACTAGATTCCTGAGTTTGGGAATCTATAACTTGCTCCGGATCATGCGCATCATTATCTAGATTCCACCATGGAGGGAGATGCGATGCGTGAAACGAAGGAGGAGACGTATGAGGGGGCTTCCATAAGGAAAAAGGATGGGATGTCTGTCGTTATAGCGTGCTTGTCGAGTAAACACTGATACTCTTTGGCGTACCCAAAGCGTTGAACATGCACAACTAGCCGTTCTTGAGCTTCGGATAGCTCAGAAATTCTAAGGGCCTTTGCAAATTGAGTTTCCGGTTTCTGACAGCGCTTTATAAAACGGTACATAAAGGCCACGACTCTTAGTGCTTTGCCGAATTCGAAGAAGCGATCTACAATTAGAGATTTTGTGGCCAACTTTTCCAAGTTTGCATTTCACCAGCCGTAGCTCTTCATCAGTGTCATGGACTGATTCAAAAGGAGTTGGCCATTGAGACTGTGGCGATTGTAGCCATTCCGGTCCATGCCACCACAGATCATTGGCCACGAGGTCGCATGATGGAACACCCCGGCTAGCCAAATCAGCGGGGTTGCATTCGAAACGAACGTGAGACCATTTGCTGGAATTGGTGGATTGTGCGATTTTGGCGACTTTATTAGCCATGAAAGTTGTCCACTTGCTTGGTGGCTTGCTAAGCCAGGCTAGCACAATTTTGTTGACTCGGTCCAACAGAAAAGCTCCTGTCTTTCGATCGACAGCTGTGGTAGGAGTGCTGCGGAGAGTTCCGCAAGCAGGACAGCGCCACACAACACTAAACGAGGGAGGTAGACGGTCTTCACCGGAGCTAACCTGGTTATCGCTGTCAACGGATGGACTGAAACTTCATGCGCAGTTTCCATCCGGGTGTATATTGCTACTCCGTAAGCGCTCTGAGACGCATCGCAAAAACCATGGAACTGCATCTTTTTCTTAGAGGAGGATTGAACCCATGTAGGGATGTGTATTTTATTGAGAGTTGCATAACTCTCGAGGAATTCTTGCCATCTTTGTAGGAGTTGGCTTGGCAGGGATTGGTCCCAACCCTGATCATAAAGCCAGATCTCATGCATGAAGATCTTAGCACGGACCACGAATGGAGATAACCACCCCGTTGGATCGAACAGCTTGGTGAGTTGGCCCCTCACGTTTTGTGTAGGATTGCTTAACATTGATGTCGGAGGCGGCGAAGTGGAACTCGTCGGTGTCTGCTTTCCAGCGTATACCGCGAGTCTTCGCAAGGCTCTCTCGCAAAGCTTCTTCAATCTCCAAGAAATCGCCTCAGAGTAGATGCTCTTTGGGAAGATTGATGAGCACAGCCTTATCGTTGGAGGTCCATTTGCGCAATGGAAATCCAACAGTGTTCAGAGCCGTGCGTAGCCCGTCGATGGCTCGGACAGCCCCAATCGTCGACGTACATAAAATTGAAAATGATGTAGCTTGCCAAAGGATATTGTGAGCGAACGTCAGTGGCCAGCTGCTGAAGGACCCGTATCGCCAGGAAGGGAGCACAGTTGACCCCAAAGGTGACAGTGTTCAGCTCGTAATCACAGAGTTCACCTTTACTGCTCTGGTAGAGGATTCTTTTAAATGGGGTGTGGTTTGGGTCAACGCGGATTTGCCGATACATTTTTGGAGGACTTTGTGCAAATTTTACTAGTTGAGGATGGGCTGGAGGCGTTAAACACAAAGCGAATCTTTGTGGTAGTGCTGTCTTGTTTGAAGATAACGTGAAGAGGGGAGATAGAAGTTAGTGGAGTCGTTGCTAGGAGGGACTTGTTTCATATGATCCAAGTCCAGATAATCCTTGATCACGGAGTCGTACTGCTATTTTAGCAGAACGTTTCTTATTAAACGCCCTTCATTTCTCAGAAACTGAGCAAGTGCGATGGACCTTGAATGTCTCAAGTTGGTGTAATCAGGATTCTTGAAGGGCAACGTAACTATGTATCTGACAGTCTCATCCCTTTTGGTGTTGCGAGTAAAATTACTTTCGCATATGGAGTTTTGCCAGTTTGGCTGGCAGATCTTCCACCTCCCAGAACTTTGTGAGAAGATCGTCTAAAAGTGGTTCGGGGCTGACTGAAATCCTTGGGACAAAATTCTCGTGGCATTCGACTTAACCATTGGGCCGGTCAAGACCCAGCCAAAAATGGTCTCTATGCCCAATAGCGAAACGCATATGTTCGATTGCGTGCCGCCGAGGAGGATTGACGGGATAATGTCTGCTCCTAGCAGTACGTCAATCTGCGAGCACGTATGGAATGAGGAATCAGCCAATTGATTGTTTGGTAGAAGAAGAGCAAATGTTGATAATAGCTCTGCCTAGGAGCACACCTTTTGTGTTTGTGGCAAAGTAGCTCTGCACATTGGAGGGGGAAGTGGATTGCGAGTGGCTACTTTGTGGCGATGGAACTGTTACAGAGGGGGCTGGAGGAGGACTGCCACGATGCAGAGGGGTGTTGTGGCGACCCTTCCACGTGAAACAATTATGTTGACTCGTGCAATCTTTTAGTTGATGCCCTGTCCCGAAACAGTTCAGGTAGAGTTTTTGCTGTATGATGAAGTTAGACCTGTCACCAACAGACATCTGCAGAAAACGGGGGCACAAGCGCACTGGATGGTTCTCCTGTGAGCAAAGTTTGCAAGAATGAGCCTTAAAGGTCACCTTGGCTTCAAAGGAGTTAATTTTCTTTGTAGGGGGCTCCTTCCGAGCGGGTCTGGAGTGGGCCTGTGCGAAAGCCAAATGTATGTAACACGCAGAAGGAAGCATCTCTGCCCCCATAAAGTATATATATTCTTGATCAGCACCAATAGCCGAGTCGATCTAGCTATGTCCGTCTGTCTGTCTGTCCGTCCGTCCGTCCGTATGTATGAACGCAAGGATCTTAGAACCTATAAGAGCTAGAGACTTGAAATTTTATATGTACTTAGTTGCTTCTAGTTCCTGCGCAGTTTGTTTCCGATAATCGATAACTTACTCCGTTTCCAAGCAATCGATAAAAATCGATATCGATATCCTGTTTTTTGGGAAATTTTGGTAAATAATAAGAGCTAGAGTCACCAAACTTGACATATAGCTTCTAAAATAGAATATAAATATGCATTTGATGTTGGAATAAGAGGGTTCAGCGTAGAGTTGTGTCGTTTAGTTCAGACCAAGTTCGATTGAACGGGTCATTGAAATGAACTACTGAACTTATTTAGTGGTTAGTGAACTAAATGACCGATTTAGTTCGCGGCCAGAAAATAAACGAACGAACTTATCCAGCAAATTGAACTAGAAATGCCCAGTCTAGTTCAGGGTATCCCCTAGTCGGGAGCTCCCGACTAGAACCTCTTACATGTTTTAAAAATAAAATGGAGCAGTACTTATCTGTGGGCTATGTACTGTGGAGAAAGAAATGAACCACCGGGCTCAAGCTGGCAACTCGGCGGAATGAAATCCAGAAATTCTTTTTGTAGATAGGCAATCCGGCTCGAGGGACCATGAAAATATGGGAAGGTGATCTTCCTTGATGCTCCACAATTGCGTGAGGGTTTGAGACTTTAAACTTGTCGCGATGATTAAAAACACAATTATACATTTAATACGCTCCACTGGTTTATTTCGACTAACTTTAACTACACAATATGGCGACTCAACGTGGAAGTAGCCACAAAACTACAGGGTAGCGGTCATTCTGCAAAGCAGCATACTATGCGGCATGAACACATATATTATTAAAGTTTGTGATCTATATATAACGATCGAGGTCAGTTGAGTAGATCCTCTTCACACGCCTCCTTCTTCACCTCCTTAGCAGGTTCCGTGCCAGGATGTTAGGATGGTTGGGAAGCTTCGTTAAGTAGCTCGCTGCTTGTCTGTTGACTACGTCGCCCACCATCGGTACCCTGAGGTCCTTTGCGATGTCGCGTGTGCGGATATACCATTCGGTTCCAGTTATTTTGCGCAAGGTATTGGCTTGAATGATGCGAATTTTGTTCAGATGTGTTTTTGCAGCTATACCATAGACTTGGAGCCCATAGCTCCACATAGGGGCACGGATTGCCTTGTAGATGAGGACCTTGTTTCGGAACGAGAGTTTGTTGTTGGAGTTGAGGAGCCAGCTCATTCGCCTTATCTTGGATTTGATGTTGCCTGATACTACAGAGATGTGCTTACTAAATGTAAGTCGTCTGTCGAGAGTGACACCTAGGTACTTGTATTCACGATTCGTTTGTCCTTGATTTTGGAGAGAAGACCTGCGTGCCACACCCGGTCGAAAGCTTGCTGGATATCGAGATATGCTGCCTATGCATACTGTTTTCTGTGGAAACCGTCTAGTATGAAGTTAAATACCCGATGGAGTTGCTCAGGTGTACCGTGCCTGAGTCGGAATCTAAACTGGAACTTGGGGATTGCATGTCTTATCTCCGTTCTTTCTAGGATCCTTTTAAGGATACATCTTTCCAGCATTTTTCCAAAGGGAGGCCGGAGGCCAATGGGGCGATAGGATTCCAGATGATTGGGAGACTTTCAGCTCTTGTACAGCATAACGATTTGCGCCTTCTTCCAGGCCGCTGGAAAGTGACATAGTCGAAGAGCTGCATTAAAAATAGAGACAAGAAAAATCACCGCCTTGTAGGGTAGTAGCTCAATTGACCGGTTATCAAAGCAGTCTTCGCCGGGGGCTTTGCGGTTTTTAAGACTCCTGATCTCCTGCTTCACTTCGTGTGCTGTGATTGGTGCCACATGGAGCGACATTTGGAAGGGCTTCTCCAGGGCTTGCGAGACTCTTTGTTGCCTGTATTGTGATGCGGTCTCGAACGGCGTGAAACGCTCCTCCAGATTGCTGGCGAAGGCTTCTACTCTATCCTTTGGCGATCTGACCCCGGTTCCGTTGGCATGACGGATGGGAAACTTTGGTGCAGCATGCCGTTTGTACTGCCTGGTGAGCTTGCAGAGCGCGAAATTCGTGTTCATGTCAGCTGTTGCTTTTTCCAGCATGATGTCTGTGGCATTTCTTTTGAGGATAAGCAGCTCCTTCCTGACCCTGTTAGCTATACGACGATAAATCCTGTCCTGTCCTGGTGTCCTGGGTACGAACGTTCTCCCTCCTCAGTTGCTTTTTTAGGGCAAGAAGACCTTTCGAAATGGGGGAAAACGTCCTTGAGCGCTGGTTTGTAGGGACTAGGTACATATGTGCTGGCGCCGCGTTGGACTGCTGCGTCGATGTCCTCGGCGGACAGAATCTGTGTGTTTAGGTTGATCAAGCTAGTTAGATCGGTCTTAAATTGTTGGAAGACCGTCCCAGGCGGCACAAGCCTGCGCTTTTTTGGGATCCTTTGTGCAGCCGTATTGATCGTTGTAAGGAGTGTCGGGTGGTCGGAAGATAGATCGTACTCTTCGCGAACCGATAGTACAATTTTGGGGATGCCCTTGTATATAAAAAACTCAATGCAAGAAGGCGTTCTTTGCCGGTTGCACGGAAAGTGGGTAGGTCTACCGGTGGCCAGTACCTGGGCTGAGCAGGGGGTGATCGTCTCATTCAGCGCAATGCCTCTGCTGTCAGCTCTGTAGTTTCCCCACAGTCTGTGCTTTGCGTTAAAGTCACCTTCAACAATGAATTATGGACCAAGCTGGTCAAATAGAGAGTCAAACTTCTCTAGGTTCCAGGTGATGCTAGGTGGTAGGTATGCTGCCGCAACGAGGATTTCGCCCATGGGAGTCTCCATCATGGTAGCAGCAAGCTGTGTCTCAATGGAGGTCACTGTGTGCAGATGGTAGTGTGCTAAATCCTGTTTTGCCAGCACTGCAGCACCACATCTGGCTCGTCCTGTTGGGTGATCCGCACGATAAGCGACGTACCCCCCCATTGTTAGGTACAAGTTTGTGTGTAGATGTGTTTCTGAGACGAGCATAATGTCTATATCATGTTTTTTCAGAAAAAACTTGAGCTCTTCAGCATTTTGGAGGATCCCACGAGCGTTCCACGATCCGAGGCGCAACTGGGTAGCCATTATTTGCGGATGATTGGGAAACCGAGCTGCGGTGTACTTTGCGCGCTGCAATGCGCTGCAATTGACTGCTGGAGGCATTGAAGGATGCTTCCAAGGGACGAGTCTTGCTCCTGCATTGGTTTGACGGTGGGCTGAAAAGGGCTGGGTCTGGCGGGCTTGTACATGATGTACTGGCCGCAGCGCACAGGCCTTGTTGTACAATTCAAGAAGGTACGAACTGATGACTAGTTCTTCGTTCGTTTTGCATACTTTATAGGCGGCAGCATGGTTTCCCTCGCAGTTGGAGCATCGGAGGTATGCCACTGTTTTGCCCTGGCACTGCTCAGAGTTTGTCCAATGGGACTGACCGCACCTACCATAATTGGGCTGTTTGAGACAGTAGTTTTTGGAATGGTCGAACTCGAAGCAGCGAAAACACTGCCTTATGCTGTTGTTCGTCCTCTGGAGCTCAATAATGATCCGTTGACGGTCAACCTTGTTGAGTCGCTTCCCTGTCGTTGGGTGCCTGCTTGAGATCAAAAAACCAGAAGTTGCGACTTGGTGAGTCGTTGATGAAGTCTGCACTGGCATCACTTATAGGCTGTTTGGCGCCCGGGTTGTATAAGTTTGTCACAACGCGGCCGTGCGATGTGAAGGCAGCTTCAATCTGGCTTCTGGGTGTAAAAGCGGCCAGATTTTTAGCCACGACGCGTTATGGTCTATCTTCCTTTACGCAAACGCTCGTATGCGTCTGGGCCCACTGCCTGATCTATTGTTTCCTCCATTGCGACAATATCGCTGACTCCAAGGTCCTTCGGCCTGGGTCTTCTTAGTCTTTTTTACTGCTTGCTGTTGGTCTGGGGCTGGGGTCGCTTCTTCGGCAGTGTCCATCTTCTCGTCATCGATGACAGAGGCATCCTTCTGAGGCTCAAGGGGAGCATATCTGTTAATCGTCGAGGCGATAATAGGAGTTACGGGCTTAGCTCCAGCGCGCCTGGAGTTGCGGGCATTAACCGGCTTCCCTTTTTTAACGACTTCGGCCAACAATGTAGTCTTAAGCCGTTTTTTTGGGGCTACGGCTTGCCAATTTTCCAATGGCTCTTGGAAGGCTGACGTAGGCAGATGCGGGTTTGTGGCACAAGAAGTAGCTGCCAAGGAGGGACTCTGGCTGCCGGACGCGGTGGACTGATAGTCGGATTGGCGACTTTGGGGCGGGTCCCGAATGGCTCTATAGCTCTATGGCTCTATTCGGCACGCCGAAGATCTAATACCCTTGCAGACCCAACCTTTTCATAATGCTTAAAGTGCTTTGCCCGTATCTAAGAGGCACAGGGAAAATAGTTAATGCCGATTTTGGTCAAGATATCTTGATAAACAAAAAAGGGTTTGTAATCAAAAACCTAGCTTTCGACCGATCGTTCCTATGGCAGATATATGATATAGTGGTCCGATCTTAATAGGATTTTTCATATGTATGAGGAGTAGAGTAAAACTAATAAATGCTGAGTTTGGTTAAGATATCTTGAAAAACTAAATGTTTTTTCATACAGCTTAATTTTCGACCGATCGTTCCTATGGCAGCTATACAATATAGTGTACCGATCTAAATAGGATTTTGCATATATATGAGGAGTATAGTAAAACTAATAAATGCCGTGTTTGGTCAAGATATCGTGAAAAACAAAATGTTTTTTCCTACAAAAACTTAATTTTCGACCGATCGTTCACATGGCAGCTATATGATATAGTGTCCAATCCAGCTGGTTTTGACATATGTGCTGCGTGCAACAGAAAAAGGGACTTCTGCAAAGTTTCATTAAGATAGCTTTAAAACTGAGAGACTACTTCGCATAGAAACAGACAAACGGACAGACGGTCAGGCGAACAGATGGACATGGCTATATCGACTCAGCTGTTGATGCTGATCAAGAATATATATACTTTATGGGGTCGGAGATATCTCCTTCTATGCGTTACACGTTGCACGACAAAATTATAATACCCTCTGCAAGGGTATAAAAGCAAACAAACACAGCTGGCCGGACTGGCAAATAAAACAACTCCATCGGTCGGTGATGCTATTTAGAAAATTGTGTTCTTTAACTAGGCTTTTAGCATATAATTCCATTATCTTCTGTATAATCTATTGAATAATGAGGAAGACACTCGTTATGTCGACCATTCATAGATAAATAAAAATAAAAATAAAACGATTTTTTTTACACCTAATTACAAAAATATCCTGTATTTTTAAAACAAGTGATTGATCACAAACTGTGACTTTAGTGTCAGCACTGTCACTGCGGCCTATGTTTTGCCAGCACTATCAGTGCAGCTGAAGGTGAGCTTCGGCGAAAGCACTCTCGCGAAAGCTTTGCTGCACCCTCGCACGCGCAATTGGGCTGCGATCAGCTGAGCGCAGCTTTAGTTTTGCAAGAACTAGCTCACTCGCACTGCATTTTTGTTAATTTTTATTAACGCTCTTGCTCCCAGTGGCAGCACTTGCGTATAGTTTACTTACTTTAAGCGATATTTGTATGGATTGCCCTGGGTCGGGCTTAACTCTGTCACTGTCACTTTCTTTGTTTATGCCTTCTGCCAGCGGTACACTAACGCGCATACACACTCGAGACTGCAAGAGAATTGCTTTTTATACCCTGAACCCATTAAAAAAGGGTACAGTATATTGTATTTGTGCAAAATCCAAATGTACGTAACAGGCAGAAGGAAGCATCTCCAACTCCATAAAGTATATATATTCTTGATCAGCATCAATAGCCGAGTCGATCTAGATATGTCCGTCTGTCTGCCCGTCCGTCCGTCCATCCGTATGTATGAACGCAAGGATCTCAGAACCTATAAGAGCTGCGCAGATCGAGTTTGTTTCCGATAATCGATAACTTGCTTCGTTTCCAAGCAATCGATAAAAATCGATATCGAAATCCTGTTTTTTTGAGCAATTTTGGTAAATAACAAGAGCTAGAGTCACCAAACTTGACATATAGCTTTTAAAATAGTATATATATGCATTTGATTTTGGAAGAAGAGGGTTCAGGGTATCCCCTAGTCGGGAGCTCCCGACTAAAACCTCTTACTTGTTTGTTGTTGCTGTTGCTGCTGGCGCCCTTGTGGGCGCTGCTCTGCACGAACTCGCTCTTTTTTCCCCCTAGCAAAGCTTGTCGCCAAGGAATATCTCTCGTGATTAACCTCGACCTCCTGCGGTAACGCTAGTGTTGTCGGCAGATCAGAAGGGTGAGCCGAAAACAAAAGATCGGTTAGTCAGCGTTTTAGTTCAGAGATAAGTACGCGAAGTGCGTCACCCCTGAATTTTTCACACATGCCCGCCGCCAAATTGATGTCATTGGTCATATGGGCTTTGTTCGTGAATAACGCGTGCTTTTTTGCAACCCCATCGTAGTACTGTAAGCGTACCCATGTCCTGTCATCACATGGATAGGCCGCTTGTCACTATAAGTAAAGTCCATCCCTGCTATGATGGCCTCAAAGCTTAACGGTGTGTTAAAAGAGGCGATGTCCGCGTCTACTGGGCCTCTCACTTGACCTGATGATCACGGTGGCTTGGTAGTGCCGTGAACTTCCGTTGTATATTTTGAAAATTTTATAGGCGGCATGCGCGGCCTGCCTTCTGGACACGTAAGTGTCTTGAGTCCCATGGAACTCAGTAAGACATTTTTCCACATCGAGCAACTCGTTACATCCCACCCCGTCTATGATTTCAACTTCCTTGTAAGCCTTCACTTCTGGCACTGAAAGTTGTGTGTTTCTTAACTTGTTGGACACCTGCGCAATCTGTTTTTCAAACTCCTGCCTTAGCGCAGCTTCTGTATTCACGAATTTATGCGCCTGCGTTGTGACTGCGCTCCGCACTGCGACATCCATTATCGCACGCAACTAGTCTGGATCCATAACTGAGTCTGTTTCTGTATCAGGTTCAGTCGGGCCGACACAATCTGATACCTGCAATTTTCCCTATTAAACTCGCTAGAATACTGTCGTCGCTATCGTAGTGTTCTCGAACGTCTGTCCGTGCGTCCGTCTGTCCGTATGTATGAACGCAAGGATCTCAGAACCTACAAGAGCTAGAGACCTGAAATTTTAGATGTCCTCCTAGTGATCGAGCAGATCGGGTTTGTTTCCGATAATCGATAACTTACTCCGTTTCCAAGCAATCGATAAAAATGGATATCGATATCCTGTTTTTTGGGCAATTTTGGTAAGTATTAAAGGCTAGATTCACCAAACTTGTTATGTTGCTTCTAGAATATTATATATATACCAAGTATCTTTCATTTTATACCTATCGCCACCTCCCCGCTAGCACCGTAGAGCTATAAATCATGTTAATAAACCAACTTATCTTTCCAACCAATTTAAGCCACAATTTAAATGCAATTGATTTTTTGAGAATACACAAATATTTTATGCTACAATAAGATATACTGTACAAAATTTCATTAAGATCGGTTAAGAAAAAACCAAAGTTATATGTAACTGAATATCTATCTATCTATCAGAATAGATTATACAATAGATAAAAGAATTATAAGCTAAAAGCCTAGTTAAAGAATATAATTTTCTAAATAGCATCACCGACCGATGGAGGTGTTTTATTTGCCAGTCCGGCCGGCTGTGCCCCTTTTCAAAGCTAATTTTGTCAGTGACGCTATTAGACCCTACATCTAAGCAGAAGGTTGTAAGTTGGAAAAAAGTGTCCTTAAGTAAAGTAAAAATAATCTTAATTTGCTATATTAATAAAGAAAATACAATAAATAGGGAAAAAGAAAGTAAGAAGATTGTTAATAAAGTAAAGCAATGTTAGTTACATAAAGAATGTTAAGTAGATAGGACAAAGAGAGAAGTAATGGGAAATCACCGACCCGGTGGAGGAAAATTTTTTAGCCTATCCGGCAAGCTATGCCCCTGCTCATAGCTGGGAAAGGTCAGCAACTTCCCGAAAGCATTTATTTTATTAGGCGTAGAGAAAGTTTGGTAGAGAAAATGTGATGCGAACTATTATAATTTTTACATAGCACGCGAAAAGGATTGTGCATAGCGTAGTCTGTTGTGCACGTAGATAGGAATAAGGGGCGATAATTTCTGGTTGGTCTAGCCGGAACAGAGAATTGAAGACGCCCTAGCAGAAAAGGGAAGTCTATGTCGTCAATAATCAACTTATGTAAAAGGACAACATCGAGAATTGTCCTACGGTTGGTTAACGACGGAAGGTTGAGAAGAAGCAGTCTGCTGGAGTAGGATGGCAACCGAAGATTAGGGTCCCAATTTAAACCTCGTAACGCAAAAAGCAGAAATTGCTTCTGAACAGATTCAATAGGATCCTGGCTATTGTTATACTGTGGAGATCAGATGCAAGAGCAGTATTCAAGGATAGGGCAAACAAGAGAGATGTACAGAAGTTTTGTTATAAAAGGATCGTTAAGCTCTTTAGATCATCGTTTAATGAATCCAAGTACACCTTTTGCCTCATTAACGATGGTATCTATGTGAAGATTGAAACAGAGTTTAGAATCAACGAGAAAGAAAGCCTATCTTCGGCACGCCGAAGATCTAATACCCTTGCAGGCCCAACCTTTCTTTTGTTTTAGTTAATGCCGAGTTTGGTGAAGATATCTTGATAAACAAAAAGGTTTTTAATCAAAAACCTAGTTTTCGACCGATCGTTCCTATAGCAGATATATGATATAGTAATCCGATCTTAATGGAATTTTGCATATATATGAGTAGTATAGTAAAATGAATAAATGCCGAGTTTGGTCGAGATATCTTGATAAACAAAATGTTTTTTCATGCAAAAACTTTATTTTCGACCGATCGTTCCTATGGCAGCTATATGATATAGTGGTCCGATCCATCTGGTTTTCACATATGTGCTGCGTGCAACAGAAAGAGGAACTTCTGCAAAGTTTCATTAAAATAGCTTTAAAACTGATAGACTAGTTCGCTTAAAAACAGACAGACGGACAGACGGGTAGACGGACATGGCTCCATAGACTCGGCTGTTGATGCTGATCAAGAATATATATACTTTATGTGGTCGGAGATGTCTCCTTCTACGCGTTACACATTTCACGACAAAATTATAATAACCTCTGCAAGGGTATAAAATAACGCCTAGATCCTTAACTGTTAGTATACGTTGCAAAGGGGTATTGTCGATTGTATAACTGACAAGATAAGGTGTAGTTCGATTAAATGTCATAAACATACACTTTGAACAATTCAGATGCAATTGATTCGGCCGAACACCAAACTTGCATAGCGTTCAAATCTACTTGTAGACGAGAATGATGTAGGTGATTAGTGTATGATAGAATAAGTTTCACATCGTCCGCATACATGAGTACACGGGCATGTAATATAATAGAGGGGAGATCATTTATAAAAAGAGTAAGGAGTAAAGGTCCAAGATGACTACCTTGAGGAACACCAGAAGTTGCGTGAACCCGTTTAGAGGTAGTCAGCATTACTCTTTGGGTCCTACCTTTTAAATAAGAATTAATCCAAAGCAAAAAAAAACAGAGGGAAACCTATTGGGTCAAGTTTAAAAAGTAAAATGTCATGGTGCACAGAGTCAAACGCCTTACTGAAGTCAGTGTAAATGACATCAGTTTGCATTTTCGAAAGGAAAGCATCATTTACCAAGGAAGTAAACTCAAGCAGATTGGTCGTAGTTGACCGATTCTTTACGAATCCATGTTGAACAGGGGAAACAACTGATTTGCAGAAATGCTGCAATTCGAAGTGATTATTTTTTCAAATAATTTAGGAATAGCGGACAGTTTTGCAATGCCCCTGTAATTTCGTATATCAGACTTCCCTCCTTTCTTCTGAAGAGGAATGATATAAGATTCTTTCCAAAGAGATGGAAAGACAGAAGTTTCAAGGAATAGATTAAAAAGCTTTAGCAATGGATAAAGAAGGGAAGAACTACACTCCTTGAGTAGACAACTAGGCATATTGTCCGGCCCAGGAGAGTAAGAAGATTTTAAAGAGTTTATAGCTAATAGGAGAGAGGAGTGTGAAATATTGCGAGGAGGTTTAGAACTAGCGGAAGAAATAGTATAAGAGTTAGAATTAGTATTAGGACAGACTGAAGAGTAAGTTGATTGGAAAAAATTAGCAAAGAGGTTAGCAGAATCAGTGTCATTGCTAGCTTTATCCATCCCAACACAAAAATAATATGGCAAACTTGAAGATTTACGCTTCAAGTTTACAAAATTATGAAACTGTCTCGGACTTTCTGCAAATTGCCTTTTACAACGAGTTAGATAATTCTCATAGCATTGAGAATTAAGAAGAAAGAAGTTCGACTTGGCTATGGAATATTAAGCCAAGTCTGTACACGAACCAGACATTTTAAACTTTTTAAAATATTTAGATTTTAAATTTTTTAGATGTGATAATCTGGGAGTAAACCTGGGTGGTTTTGAAAAAGTAGTCGAAGGTATTGACGTAAGAATACATCTAATAGGGAGTTTAGTTTCTAATAGGGAGTTTAGGGTGATATAAACATAAATTAATGGCAGTATTAATATCAACCGAGTCATATAAGAAAGACCAATCGGTTGCATAAATGAGCTAATTCAGCAAAGAATAATTTCCTTTGCGAAAGCAACAGTGGGGCTTATTGGCAGATGAGCACGAAATGAAAGGATTACACTTGAGCATTGCAATCTCTAAAGTAGGATGATAGACATCCTCAGGAAGAGATAAAGGAGGGGACCTAGACACATTAGCAATAAGGTAGTCGTCAAATACAAGGTCAAGTGTTCTATTCAAGTGATAATAAATTGAATTGATTTGAAACAACGAAAGATGAAGCATGTATTCTATAAAATCATGCTGTGCTGAGGACACTAGATAATTTTCAGCAGTGAATAATAACCAAGAGATATTCGGCAAATTAAAATCACCCAACACCATAAATAGGTCATTGTCACGCATGTGTGAAGAAACTTCTTTAATACAAGTAATATGTTTCATATAAACTTGAATATCAGAAGAAGGAGGGACATAAGAGCATGTTATATAAATATTCCGTGTAGGAATTTAACCATGTTTCTGAAAATGCTATTATATCCGAATCGAAGGAAGAGCTGGCCATGAAAATTTAAGCTTTGAAATGAGACCTCTAACATTCTGATAATGAATAAAGATTTGGTCAGAAAATGAATCTAGTTTTTAAGGCAGAAATGGTACCCTGTTTTGAGGGGACTGCAAGGGTGACAGGCTGGTTACGCTTTTTATACCCTGAACTCATTAAAAATGGGTATAAGGGTATATTGTATTTGTGCAAAATCCAAATGTATGTAACAGGCGGAAGGAAGCATCTCCGACCCCATAAAGTACATATATTCTTGATCAGCATCAATAGGCGAGTCGATCTAGTCATGTCCGTCTGTCTGTCCGTCCGTCCGTCCGTATGTATGAACGCAAGGATCTCAGAACCTATAAGAGCTGCGCTGATCGAATTTGTTTCCGATAATCGATAACTTACTCCGTTTCCAAGCAATCGATCAAAATCGATATCGATATCCTGTTTTTTGAGCAATTTTGGTTAATAATAAGAGCTAGAGTCACCAAACTTGACATATAGCTTCTAAAATAGAATATATATATATTCATTTGATGTTGGAAGAAGAGGGTTCTGGGTATCCCCTAGTCGGGAGCTCCCGACTAGATCATCTGTGGAGGCCAAAATGTAGGATCACAAATGATTGGGAACATATCATGTAAAACATTTATTTTGAATGATGATATTTCACAAAGGGGTGTAAAATTAAATTTGGTTATTAACACGCTAGCAGAAGATTTGCTAGCAATATGGGCTGCCAATGACTCTGAAGTGGTGTCTGACGAAAGTCGAGACACAAAAACTTGCCTACGAGGGGCAACTACCGTTAAAATAGGCGCTGATGGGGCTGTAGATAATACAGGAGTTGGAGGAGCTAAAGAGGCACAATGATTGTTTTTAACAATCTGGGCAAGATTGCACGCAGGTGTACCTTTGCGGCCAGGAGCTGACGGGGCTTAGGCAGTTTGGACAACTGGGATAGGATCAGGTACAGGCTCTACTGGGACTACTGCAGGGGATAAAACAGGGGTAATTGGGCAGTCGCTCGGAGAAGGCGATAAAGATAAAGTCAACATTACAGATTCATCCAAGTTGCTAGGAATGGACAAGAAAGGCGTAGATGTCTGAAGAGACGTAGAGGGCAATTGCAAAAGTTGAGGCTCCAACCGGCGATTGGTTGGGGACTCGAATTTATAGTTGCCAAGCAACTCGAAACTCGAGTCAAAATTACTCGAGAGCTGCTTAGCCACATTATTCAATTTTAAGAATTGATTTCTCACAGAATTATACATTCTGGAGAAATCAATTTGCTTGTCGATGCATTCTGGGCACGACCAACGCAAGCCGCCACAGCGATCTTGTCGCTATCACGCCCAGTGAGACCTGCACATTTAGCATGCATCATATTCTCACACAGCCAGCAATTAACAAATTGCGGCAGTGCAGAATAATCAGCCTGCTTGAACGTTCACGGTTTCTTACAGCACGACATTTCGAATTATTAAATGCGTATGCAACTTGCCAGAGCGCAGAGCAAAACGAAAACGGTGCACAATATACAGCAAGTAAACACTCAAAAAACAATTATTCGTACACAAACAAATTGTTTGGAGCACCAAAGCCCAAGAATCGAAACAGGCAATAACAACAACACGGAACTGACGCCGCGTTTTATAAATGCAATAATTAACAGACTAACGGTGCACAACAGACAACACCTTGCACAATTTATAAAAGCTTTTTAAATAAAGCACCGAAAAATGCAAAATTTGGAAATAAAAGGCAGGATTAAAGCGCAAAAATATATAAAAATCTTGGAGCACAAGTAAAACACGTCAATCAACTCTCAACTGAGAACTCTCTCATTGAGTAGTAATAAAACCAAATTCACTCTACAAGAAATTTGAAGTCTGCCGAGACGTAAAGCTGAAAGAGGGGGTTAGAGAACTGTAGTGATAACTCCGACACAGAGGAATTAATGTTTTTGGAAGAGGAAGGGGACCGCTGGACTCACTCCGCTGCTGTGAATGCTGCTCCGCCGCAGAATAAAAGGCGTGCAAACACAAAGCACATGTTCTCTTCTACTCTCTTCTTCTCTACTGTAAACATGGTAAGGAGTCAGCGTTGCATTTAATTCCATTTAATAACATATCTGGCTCCTCTTAATTTCTAACGAATCGACTCTTGTTCTACTCCGACTTCAAATTCTTCAAATTATTATTATTATTAATAGTGTACTGGCTTCATGGTATTTTCTCAAATCTAACAATAGAGATTACTTCAAATTATTTACTTAATTCTAGCCGATAATAATAGAAATTAAATCATTATATTTTATTCCTAATAATGACCGTTAAAGCTTACTTCATTAATTGTGAACCCGCGTCACACCCACCCTTCCTTGACAGCGGGTGGTTTTCACATTGCGACCATAGGTGATGGTCACCTTGTAATTCCTTGACGTTGAACCTTTTACGCCGTAACTGGGGAAGCCGTCCTCCCAATTCTGCGACGGCTCGGTCGCGCACATTGGGCGGTAGCTTCCAGCCCGCTGTACGGACCGGCCATCCCGGCGGTGGAAAGACGTCCTCCGGGATCACGGGTCACCATTCTGCCGACGTTACCACGTCTTCGGAGCCGGGTTGCCAGCCCTCGATCCCCTCAAATGGATCCTCCAGTACCTCCCAGAACGGGTAAGGCTGGGGAGACGGGTCACTCCTTGAATCCGAGGTAATCTCTTCGGGTGACGTTAGTCTCGGTACCAGTGGTGGCGGCGAGTCGCGCCACGCAACGTCGCGTGTCTTGGGTACGAGTGGTGGCGGCGAGTCGCGCCGCTCCGGGTCATCGGCTTTTGTAGGCGATGGAGGCGAGTTGCGCAACTCCGGTTAGTCGGCTTTTGGGGACGGTGGTGGCTAGGCGCGCCACTCCGGGTCGTTGGCTTTTAGGGACGGTGGTGGCGACAAGCCTCCCGACTCATAATCGAGAGCCCACTGCCATCGTTGCTCGATTAGCTGCTACGCTCCCACTCAATCTCGAAATCGTAGTCGTGTTCCATTTTACCTGTGGAAATACCAATAATTACAAACCATTTACTTAACTTCTCTACCATTCCGGCCCCCCTCCCCTAGTGACGACTTCGGCCCTTCAATTCTTCACTCTACTAGGTTTCAACGGTGCAGCTTACGACTTTTCTTATAAATGGTTAAACATGTTAGTTATTACAAATCATTCTTAATCTATTCTTCTTCTGGCTGGTCGTTTCTCGTCCCTCTGCTCTCACTGGGGTATTCTTCTCGTGGCCCGAGGTAGATCTTCAGGTGGGCAATGTTAGCTACCCGCCTCTTCCGTTCACCATCGCGCACTAAGCGCACGACATTGGGTGATATGAATTTTACGATCCGGTAGGGGCCGTCAAATTCCGGCTTTAATTTTACCGCGAATCCGTCGGCAGCCTTTAACAGCTGATCCTAGCGTAGCTACACCTGCTCGGTCATTTTGGGCCGCCATTCTCTTCGACGCAAATTCTAGTGCCTCCCCTGGTCCTGGGAAGCACGCTGCAGGTTGTGACGAACGATGTTAAACACCTCTTTCCCCGACCTTTTCCCCTGGCATTTGCTGTACAGTGTCGGACATAACCTCGCCGTATAAGGCAGCGGGCTCGCGACCTTGCACCAAGAAGGCGGGCGAAAATCCGCTAGTGTTCACCGCCAACGCTATTTCGGGTAGCATCTCGTCCCACGAGCTCTAATGTTCTTCGATTAACTGGGCGATCTTCGTCTTGACCGTCCGGTTCGTCCACTCGGTGTGATTTTCCTGAAGGCAATACGGCGCCGTGTATTGCACCTCCACGCCGATAGACATCAGCAAAGCCTTGAATGTCCGACTTGTGAGCTGCACTCCATTATCGCATACAAACTTTCGGGGGATTCCGAAGCGACAGAGTATCCGTTCTTGGAATGCCCTCTGTAAGTGTTCCGACGTCGCCCTTCTCAAGGGAACCAGTTCCACCCATTTGCTGAACGCATCGTGGAGTACCAGCAGCATAGTGTTCTCATGTTTCGAGCGTGGTAGGGGGCCTACGAAGTCGGCGCATAGGATAGAAAATAGTTCCGTTACCTGGCGTGTTAGCATTCGTCCTGCCTGTTCTACTTAAAACTTGTGGCACACCTCGTAGCACCTCATATGTCGTTCGGCGTCCCGGCATATTCCTGGTCAATAGTAGTTCTGCGCTATTCGGGATATCGTCTTCCTCACCCCTTGATGACCCGCCGTCGGGGCATTGTGACATTTTACAAGACTCTCTGCCTCTGCATGCCGGCGACACACGATTTTTTGAGGGATCCGTGCAGATTCCTTCACCGCTCACCATATGGCCCAAATACACCAGATCTTTCCGGAAGATTCGGCATTTTTCTCTGCTTAATCTTAAGTTCGCTGCCCTCAGTCATCGGAACACCACTTCCAGATTGGCCACGTGCTGCTGCTTGGGTGCACTTATGATGATGATGTCGTCCAGATAGGCGAAAGTGTGAGGCCCTATTTCCGACCCTATCAGTGAATCCAATGCCCTCTGGAACATGGCGCTCGCCGAGTGGGTATCTGCCAATATCCTTGCTTCAGATCAATGTGCAATGTGCATTAAGCTCCCTATAATCGATGCACATTCGCCATTCTTCTTCTCCTTCAATTCTCCTTCCATTCGGCCTTCTTTTTCACCAGCACAATCAGCGCACTGTGCGGGTTTCGGGACAGCTCGATGGCTCCCGTCCGGAGCAATTCCTCCACCTGCTCGTCGATTATTCGCTGCATCGCCGGGTTCGGGTAGTACCTCTGCTTGATGGGCTCGTTGTCCTTCATCACAATACGATGGCTGGCTATGTGGTACATGCCCTTCAGCCCCTCGAATCGCGTCAATTGCGTCTCTAGAAGCACCTGCAGACTTGGCTCCAGGTTGGGACTCCACTCTCCAGACCCTTCACCACTATTAGCTTCGTGACTAGCTCCCGCGGCTGGGTTTTTCCCCGCGACTAGCTCACCTGCTACCACGACTCCTTCTGAGGTGCGAGGTTGATCCTCTTGCCCGTTGGATCTAGCCACCCTTCCCAGCTTCAAGCTTTAAGGTGCTGATCCATGCGTAGGCTCCGAATCCCCGCCTCTGCTGACCTCCGTCGTCGCCTGCCCTTTCTTCGTAACCATTGTCGAGTTCTCCTTACGCCCCCGTTTCCACTCTTTTCCTGGCGCTCTTAGCATACCTGCTCGTCTGACCACGCCTCCAGTCGCACCCTGGACACATTGCTGTCCGGCCGCGCCTCCACTGGCATCCTGGACATGCGCTTAGCTCCCTTTGAGCATCCTCTTATCGTCCGACCGCGCCTGTCGAATCCCTAAACTCACCTTTGGGATCGCCTCCGCAGGGCAACCAGTCGCCCCTTCTCCGTCTCTCCGGCGTGCCCATCTCACTGTCTCCGCAACGTATCCTCGTCCTTATCGCACGGAGTAAGTCCATGCCTAGAATCACCTGGCCTAGCATTGACGCCATTATTAGAAAAGTCACGCCGATCGTGCAACCCAGTAAATTGATTGATTAAGTAATGACGTCACTCTGATAAAAGTTTCTAACATAGAGTAACAGGATACCAGATTTAAATTTAAAAAAAAAAAAGCTAAATTGATTTACGCGTGCACCATCCGCGCGACATGTAACCCTGATCCGTCTGTTAGCCGTATTCTAGTTTGCACCTCCCTAATCTCCACCTACTCCTCCTAGCCGATTTTAATCGACGCGACGACACGGCCTCCGTCGACTCGTAAGATCTCTACTGGTACCGGGCTCCGCTGCGGTCGCTGCCTATCCGCTCCTGGTCCGGATAGTGCCGCTGCCCGTTTCCCTTGGCTGGCCGTCTACAGCCTTCGTGGCTGGCTGCTCACCCCTCTAGTATCTCATTACGTACCAAACGCCAACTGAGGGATGGGACATTTCCTCATAAAACGCCCCTCTTGCCCGCACCGAAAGCATATCGGCCGTCGCCTAGCCGTTCCCCCCGATTTTTTGCAATCGTGCTGTTGGCAGCCTCTTCTCTCGGTACCGGTAGTGCCCCTGAAACTATCCCACTGAGAGCCACTCTGTGGACTGGCGATAGGCCACGTTAATGTCACGCCACTTCACACCTAGGGTCCCTGCTCGTGCGCCACTTACAAAATAGTATCTTAGCCGGGGTAATTAAACTCAGTCTGACTAAATTCATTCTACATTAAATTTGTAGTCTGCCGAGACATCAAGCTGGTTAGAGAACTGTAGTGATACCTCCGCCACAGAGGGATTAATATCTTCGGAAAAGGGAGGACCACTGGACTTATTTCGCTGCGGTTAGGTTAATAAATGCCACACAATATCTGTCCAGTCTATATTGCCGACTGGTAGTATAAAATAACGTGTAACACCAAAGCACTTTATTTATAACCGCTTATACTCACGTTTTGTTCCCTATTCTTTTAACTTCACAACTACCTCGCGGCCCCTCTAGGTTCTTACTCCGCCGTCACACTCACGAGTCTGCTACTTACATTCACCGAATCAAATTCGAAGCTGCTGATCAGCCTCGCCGTCTTACGAGCCTTTTCACCGTTCGGCGAAAACTCTCTGTCTCCAGCATATGTTCTCTTCTTCTTCTACTCCTACTGTTAGCATGGTTAGGAGTCAGCGTTGAATATAATTCGATTTAACAAAATAATTGGCTCCTCTTAATTTCTATCGAGTCGACTCTTGTTCTACTATGACTTCAAATTATTTATTCTTATTATTAGTGTACTGGCTTCATGGTATTTCTTTAAATCTAACAATAGAGATTACTTCATAATATTTACCTAATTCTAGATAATAATAGAAATTAAATTATTACATTTCAGTTTTAATAATCATTGTGACTCCGCGTCACAGCATTTAAAAATGCAGTCTAGTTAACTAAGAAGGCTGATTTATGCAAAGGAGCGGTACGCTACGCCTTATTCGTTTCGAAACTTGGACTAATGACATAATTTTGGTTACAATTAGCAAAGCTAGCCTGAGTCGCCGTTGCTGCCGCGGAGTCCCCTTCGCTGTCATAGAGCCGCCGTCGCTGCCCCCATCATTATCGCCTCGTGCGCTGTCGGATGACCGTCGCGGCTGACAACATAGTTGCGACATATCCACCGCGATTATAACTCTGGTCATTGGCTTCTCCAGAGCGCTGGGTCAGCAAATACCAATAGTCAGTGCTTAACTTACATGTACACACACACATTCACGCGCGTCTTCAGTGAATTATATTAACTGCATTGCAACTGCGATTGTATTGTTTTCTGTGCTGTGCGTGTGTACTGCCATTTCATTTTTTTTTTTTTTAGTATCGCTCAGTTGTTGGTTCGGCTGTTGAGTGGAGGTGGCGGCAAATAGTGTAGTCTGTTACGAGTTTGAGTCCTATCGATTAAACACTTTTTATGTTTTTATTTTTTTTTATTTACTGCTGAAGCAAATGAGCGCGTAGTCCAAGTTGCATTTGCTATTGGTAGAAGAGGGTTAGGGTATTCCCTAGTCGGGAGACCCTGACTAGATCCTCTTACTTGTTTACCTTTACGATTCACTCACCTTATGTCTTATGTGGCACGAGTTGGTGGCCCATAATAATGGACCATGTAATAGGATCCAAGAAGCATGACGGAGGCAGATCTTGCCACGATGAGCATGGGGAGTTTTCTTGTCGCGGTTGATCACAGTAAGCGTATTCGCAGGTTGGCAAAGCGTTTGCGACGGACAATTGTAGGCTGGCAGTAACCGTAATGACTAAATAACCTATGATAAAATGTGGTATTAGGATAGTTTTAAGTGTTTGTTTAAAACTTTTTTTGAATTCTTTTGTCTTATTTTGTGTTAACGTTGATTTTCAGTAATCCATAGTAATAAAAGCTTCGCAGACAGACTATGCTGGATGATATATAATCGATCCTGCTCCGAACCTGTCAAACCGTATACACCAAGAATGGCTAGAAATGCAATAGAATCCAAAAAGACAGCAAGGTAGCATTCCTTGAATGCCGTTCGTCGGTCAAACTGACGAACTGAGTATTTGACGAATGCTTAAATGATTGTTTGTCTACTGTCCAGATTTCGTAGATGATTTTAGTTATCCTGTGTTAGGATTTGTGTTCTCTGTCCCAGATTAGATAATATTATGTTCGGGCAAACATAAAAAAAGGTCCACTAGAGTCCTCTAAGTAAAAAATAGTTTTCACCTACGGAGGGCCTCTTGGAAACTTGAGGTTCCCGAAAAACAGCGAAAGACTCCGTGGTCACGTCATCAGCAAACGCGGCGATTACTGAGGCGCACCAGACGTATCTACCCGCCTCGCAAAGGGGCACATCGCGGAAGGCTTGCTGAGTCCAACGGATACTCAAGCGAGGAACTGGCGCAATCCGAGTATCCGACCGTAATATTTTACGGCAAAGACGCCATTAATGTCGACCAAGATTTTGTGTTCCGACAGAAGCTTTTGCAAAGGCAATATCAATACCCGTGGAAAAAATTCCTGCGTGGCTTTCACCTGCTCACTGACGGCATGCCAGGGTCAACAGCTGGGTGCAAATGCGGCATGGGGCTACCAGACAGAACACTATATTGTGCAGGAGCTGCTGCAACGAAAGATTCGGTATATCTATAACATGCGTAACCTGGCTCAACTATTCTAGAAATCGCAGAGTCCGGCAACTGCTAAAAATATTAAAGGGGGTTCTTGAAGGAGAGCATGGCGTAGTACGCTTATGCGATGAAGTGCATAGAGGTGGAGTGGCACGTTGGTGGCAGTGCCGATCATAATATGCGCAACCGTCGCTATGTCAATAAGGATCGAAGCGAAGTTCACGAAGTTGAGTTTACACCGCATCGTATGGAAACCCCGCCAAGATAGCCGGTGCAGGCCTTAGTGAGACTTAGGACCCAATCCCGGCTAGTCTGCTGAAACAGGACTACAGGGCAGCTCACTCACAGATCACGTGTTTAAAAACTGCCCTTCCAAAGAATGGAAAGGCCTCGTCGTTTTTCCTGGAGAATACGATAGTTGAGATGAAGAATTCGTATTTTACATGTGCTTGTAATGCAGTAAAAAGATTAAAGCTAGCACTTATCATATATCTTTATATCTATACCCATAAGCCGTGTTGTTGCAGATGGATGAAGCGCAGCAAAACTTTTTGGGGAAACTCAATAAACTCCAGGTTATTTATACGATGACGGGTCGATTCCGGCTGCATGTGGAGATGATGCTGTTCTAGGTGATCATGGCTGCAGTGGCTTATGAATCTCAAAGACTTAAGCAGCAGACTGGTCAGGTGGTCGTTGCAGCTGCAAACGTTCTAATTTTCGATGCGATAGAGGAAGGGGCAGGTAACGTTATCGCTGACACGTTGTCCAACAAGATTGATAGCGTTAGTGCCACAAAATGCTATGTTATCAGCAAGTTATAATACGGCTTGTTGTCGCGTGTGTTTTTGTGTTGCTTGTGTGGGAATCTCCGTATCCCTCTCATGCCGCCATCGATTATACCAATCGGTATAATCTAAATTCTCATCTTGATGATTGTGCTGTCTTTCAGCGCGACGCAAGGATTAAATTATCTCTACAGCTGTGGTGCTAATAGCAATCCAATTGTTTTGAGGGCTTAATAGGATATCTAATAAGTCGTTGACTATAAAAGGTCTCTAAAAGGTCCGTCTCGTGTTTTAACCTATATAGATAGGATTTAAAACACCCTTGTCCCGTCAGTAATTGGGTCAGGTAAAAGTTTGTTTGACCGTGCTTCCTACTCACCCAAGGCCGTATGTCCAGGATCAGCGATCGTGTTTAGCTGCCATTGGAAGTAGCTCTCCACCTCGCCTACCATACGTCTATAGTTTCAGTCCGTCTTGTAGTTTGGGGGCTGTGTCTCCATTGCTGTGTCTCCATTGACAGAAGAACTAGCGGGATCATTCCGGCTAGCACCAATGTTGCCTTTTCGGATACCTCTAGGTATCCTCAGTGATGGCGCCCAGACTGTTGCGGCATACAAGATGATCGACCTGTTCACACTAGATCTACCTGCTCTTCTGCCACGAGCCCGCATTATTTGCCGTCATCCTGGCTACTGCGTTCGCAGCTTTCGCCGCCTTTCCCCCAGCGAACTCGAGATGAAGCTTGAATGTAAGCCGATGGTCAAGCATTACTCCCAAGTGTCGACACATATTGTGGCTGTTGCCTCTACCTTCCTGCTAACACTGTCCTGCCATGCAGGAGCACACGGTTGGAGTAGTAGTCCGTAATTAAGCTTATCAAGTACTCCGATATCTGGAGTCCCTGAAGCGCGCATATAATGCTCAGCTTTTACACAGAGGTCGGCATCTCCACTGGCCGGATGTTGCATGCACTTGACCATTAGCTTGTCTTGGCTCCATGTGCCCGGCTGGTAGTATTGGTCCTTGCGCTGGTCGGCGAAGTGACTTATTATTCCTTGATGGCCACTGTGGGTGTATGTGTCTGACACCAACCAAGTTGCGCGTCTCGCTAGGCATGGGCTTACAAAGGTAAAGTGGATGACTGATCCTCTGCCTGTTTTGTTGAACGTTTGCCTATTACCGATGCTAAGTAGCATTTTGTCCAGCATTTTGGCAAACTCGTTAATTTTTATGCTGGGTGCAAGATAGCAGCTATATATATATGTTCCGCTAGACTCGGCTCCGGTTGCTGTGATTTTTGGCTGTTGCCTGCGAAGCCTTGATGAACCACGGGAAGGCCCTCTTGAGTAGAAGCAGTATCTGTAGTATCTGTCTGCGTGCCTCGATATGCTTTCCTTAGCTTAGGTAAGGCTTCAGCGGGCAGATCACGTCGTCGCTGACCATTCGGGTATGTCACTTATCTCAATGAGGACTCTACCCGAAATCGTTTTGACTTCTGCGGAATTCCGGGTTGGCATTCGGTCTGCTTCATTTTGGCGGCTGGGTGATGTTCTTCTTGGCTCCTACTCTTTGGCATTTGTGATTCCAGGGCCGTTTTTTGTTTTCTGTCGATTCGTCTTTTATTTTGTCCCCCGTTTGTCCGCTTTTTGCTGCTGCGTCGGCTTCTTACTGGAAGTTAAGTTCGAACTCCATATCGACTTATCCGCCAGACTTTTTTTTTTACGGGCTACGAGCAGTGGCGGGTATGTTTGCACTTCACCTTCTCTTGTAGTGCTAGGAGCTTTATCCTTTGCCTACGGCTGCATATTCTGTTGATCATTGCGAACTTTTTCCAACAATATAATTTTCCATCCTTGATTTATATGCCGCCCAGTTGGTTTTTTTTCCTCCTAAATTAGCGATGAGAATATCTTATATCGCTCCTAGCTCCGGCATTGGTACACTGGTGTGCGAGTCACGCTCTTTTGATATTTTCCGTAGGCCGTCGCTTGTTGCGTAAGGGGGGCTGGATGTATCTCGGCTTCTTTTCGTTGTTGGTGTCCTTAGCCGCGTCTTCCATATCCTGCTCCTGTGTTGCTCGGACTGTGCTGAGTGCGATGCCGACAATAATGTCTGCGGTGGTGTTCTCACCTACTTCGTCTGTTTCTGCCGTTTCGGTTAGTAACGGTTGTTGGGGTTCGGGACACCCGTGCCCCGACCTTGGAATGTGCCATAGATGGATTTTCACTTGCGTGACTGCCACCTGAAGTAGTTTTATATAATTATATCATATTATATTTCTGCATTTTATGCGTACTGCCAGGCGTTTGCAGTTAATACCAGCTGCTTGGTTTGGATAGACTGTCGGTCGGTTAAGCGCAGACGCAGACCACCAAGCGTTTCAATGTGAAGCAGACGGTTTGTGGATTTGTGGTTGTGTGCGAGGTGTAGTCAAACCTCCTCTTGGGTCCCGAGGTGGCTCAGGGATTCCCCCACCGTTTAACCGTTGGGAGATACACCGCTCCGACTTGGTCACCAGAGCCCTCTTTAAGTACACCACATGCGTGGTGGGGTTGGCCATTGGTCGGTTCCGTGACCTTATCTACCTTTTCCCCTGGGAAAATCTAGACTGTTATTTCAGAAAATGCCTTTATTTGCAAATCAATAAATATTAATTATTGCGTCTTATGGGTATGCAATGTTTCCCGCTTACTTGCGGTGTGTATCCCGTCTACGATTTGCAGCGCCCTCTATCGTTGGTTAACAACGGTTAGTAACTCGGCCAAAATCTGCAACACCACCTACCGCCGTGCTAAGTCTAGGGATCACCTTGCACAGCATTGCCATCACGTCAGAAGGTCAAGTGACCATGAGTTCGAGTAGCGCAGAATGGCGGAGGACGGTACAGCCCACGGGGAGACCCAAGTCCGGTCTACTACCAGCGGGTCCGGAGTGATCGTCATCGATGGAAGGGTCTCCGCCCTGCCAGCAGTGACCCCTGCGGAAGTTGCCCATCAGATAATGAGCTAAGAGGTCGAAACCAGATATGATCCGCGGCGAGCATGTCGTAGTCGTGCACAGGGGCACTTCGCCAGAGAATGCCCCAACGCACCCGTCTTATTCTGTTGGGTATGTGGAAACCGGGGCAAGAGTAGCCAGAATTTTTGTTGCCGCACGGAGGCGGTAAACGGGGAACGGCGCCACTCTATCCAGGATCGGGTCGGCGACGGCACACACGAGACTCGGCAATAGGACACCCACTGAAGGTGTAAGGTGGCCGTATCGTCGCTACGGTGGAGTTTGGCGGGTGAACGATGCCTGCTATGATATATGTATATATATCTTTCACGTTTTCTGAGAACGAAGCTGTTATACCACCTGAGAAAGCTGGGGATAACTCGATAATGGTATTTGAAGAACATTTTTGAAAACAAGATAAAAACAGAGACTCATTTTATTTATGTCAAACGTATACACGCATACATACCAAAGCATCTTGTGTGCGATAATGCCAATTAAATAATAATGCTCAATCAAGATTAACTTAACATGAAGCACATCTATCAAGATCATGTGTGTGTCGATATGAATTTCGAAACATTTATACAAATTTGTCAATTATGTTGGAAAAATAAATATGGGTTAATTTTGATTAGCAAGGATTGAAGATATAGAATAGGATTTGATATATTTATTATAGTTTAAATAGTTCACTATAATAAAGTTCATTCATTCATTTAACATTCGTTTCTCAAAATGGTAACAACAATAACTTTAACTGGGAAAATTTTAAATTCAATACTCCTTTTATTGGAGTAACGAGATTTTTTAAGTATTCATATTTCGGTTCAAATAATGATTTTGAGTATAAGTAAATATTTTTAAATTTTAATTAATTTGGACTCTCTATTAAGCCGATCATGATATTTGTCCATCCGCAATTAAATGAACCTACAATTAATCCTCGAATTGAGTTTGGTAATAGCCCACTGTGTCGAATATTATTTTTATTGGGTGAAAAATTACTGATTCTCACTTCTATATATTTTTTTCCTTCATTAATCGCCTATTCAATGATTTGGTTCTCGCAAATGTGTAGCATTCAATGCTATACCTTCAGCGATAAAATTCAATTAAAATTCAATCAATGAAAATGCCTGTTTTATTTTATAAAATTTTAGTCGTAAACCAAACGCCTATTGTGGAGGTGGTCTAGGTAATAAAACAATTAATGGCCTCCCGATTGATTTGCATTTATCTGGCTATCAAATCTGTGGCCCAGGCATGAAACTAAAAGAACGCCTACAGCGTGGTGATAAAGGCATTAACCCATTAGGCACAGCTTTCAGGGAGCACGACATACCATATTCAGAAAATTGGTTAAAATAAATAATGAAATAGAAATTCCTCGAGTGATTAGAGTTTCCAAAGTTGGTGGGTTCTTAACGCTGAGACCCATCTTAACAGTCTTAGGAGCACTTCGTAGCTTACATCGGGTGGTGCATCTATTGCAAAAACAATCACAAACTCTAAACTCTATGCCAAACAACAACTAGTGGAGAATAAACGAATAGCCGCTCAATTGAAATCTATTTCCTAAGGTAAAGGATTTTATCTTAAACCATATCGAAACGGCTACAGAATAACAATTGCTCATTCTGCAAAAAACTTCTAAGCCAGCTCCTCAATAAACCTCTCCTAAATATTGATATGATGAATTTCCTCGAAAGTATATTCCATATTTCTCAGGTGTATTTATGAGAGATTGTCTTCCCAATAATGAGTGTGAAACTATAAATTTACTCTCATCTGCGGGTAGTGGAAGGGTAGCTTACATTAAAAACGGAAGAGAGAATGAATATTTCGACATTTTATTTAATAAACAAGTAAGAGGTTCTAGTCGAGAGTTCCCGACTAGGGGATACCCTGAACCCTCTTATTCCAACACCAACTAAATTAATAAAAAAAGTTCCCTTGGCAGGACTCAAACTCGCAACTGACCGCATTACTTGCTGTCGACTCTACTCAACAGCCACACCAGAAAAAAAAAATAAAATAATACTTTCCCCGGTAGGGCTCGAACTCGCGACAGACCGCACCACTTGCTATGCCTCTACTCAGCAGCCACACCAACAATTAAGTACTGATGATAAAAAAAGGAACTAAAATAACATTACAAAAAAAAGATGTAATTACCATGCTATTAGAATGCGAAGCAGACTCGCATGAATGTTTGTGTGTACATGTATACAGAAATTCTTAAAGCTGCTGCCCCATTCAATTGCGCAGTTGCATATAACTGGTTTTTCTTAACCGATCTTTATAAAATTTTCTACAGTATATCTTATTGTACCATAGACTATTTGTATATTCTGAAAAAGTCAATTGCATTTAAATTGTGGTTTAAATTGGTTGGCAATAAAAGTTGGGTTATTAACTTGATTTATAGCTCTGAGGTGGTAGCGGGGAGGTGGCGATAGGTATGAAATGAAAGATACTTGAAATATCTATAATATTCGAGAAGCAACATATCATGATTGGTGGCTCTAGCACTTATTATTTACCCAATTTGCTAAAAGAAACAGGATGTCGATTTCGATTTTTATCGATTGCTTGGAAACGGAGTAAGTTATCGTTTATCGGAAACAAACTCGATCTGCGCGGGAACTAGGAGCACCTACATCTAAAATTTCAGTCTCTATCTCTTATAGGATCCTTTGGTTCATACATACGGACGGACGGACGGACGGACGGACGGACGGACGGACAGACAGACAGACAGACGGACATGGCTAGGTCGACTCGGCTATTGGTGCTGATCAAGAATATATATACTTTATTGGGTCGGAGATGCTTCCTTCTGACTGCATCTACATTTGGATTTTGCACAAATACAATATACCCTTAAACCCATTTTTAATGGGTTCAGGGTATAAAAACATTAAATACAACTATAAGCGGATTCAAGGCTTCAACAGCTATAACTGTGGAGACCTCTGTTAACAATTTTTATTAACACAATAAACGCTGCAGTGTGTCGACAGATATAATAAGGAAACCTATTGATCCATTGCTACAGGTGTATGCCACACCTGAAAATGCACAGAAAACTCTTCTATGTTCTCTAAGGCGTTGATATTTACGTCAACATTGTGTATTTTGCGTTCAGGGTGGGTGCGTAAATTTGTTGGCACAAGCTTTGAAAGTGCTGAGGGTCAGATCCAACATAAGATATAGAGCAAATTGCCCGTTCACAGACGAAGGGGAATGGGGTGATCGTAATGCAGAATATTTGCCTATCTAAAGTTTACACACAAGATGTAGATGCCTTAGCTATGAGGCATTATATTACTCAACGAGCTCTACAGAAGCAATCCCTAGAGATGTTTGAAAAATTAATGATTGATGACGACCCCCACTCTATAAAATGCTGCTCCTCAAAAATATTCACATGCATAAATATTTTATAAAAAAAAAGTAAGAGGTTCTAGTCGGGAGTTCCTGACTAGGGAATCCCCTGAGCCCTCTTATTCCACCTCCAAATGCAGTTCACACAACGCGCTCGTTTGAAGAAATATAGATAAATTAAAAGAAAGTTCTTTTGGCAGGGCTCGAACTCGCAACTGACCGCATTACTTGCTGACGACTCTACTCAACAGCCACACCAATAATTAAATCATAATGAGAAAAAAACTAAGTAAAATAGCAGCACATATGATAGAATTCGAAGCAGACTCGCATGAATGTGTGTATGTGTACGCTAGCTGCCGCAAACACGTGTTTCTTAACCGATCCTAATGAAATTTTCTACAGTATATATTAGTGTACCATAGAATAGTTGTTTATTCTCAAAAGTCAATTGCATTAAAGTTGTAGCGTAAATTGGTGGGCAATATTAGTTTGTTTATTAACTTGATTTGTAGCTATGAGGTAGTAGCGGGGAGCTGGCGATAGGTATATATATAGGTATATTGGCGAGTGGAACTTTCCAATATTCTTATGTAGAGTTTTTAAAATAAGTTTGATGCAAGTCGGGCACAACTTAAAATTCACCAACAAAATTTTTAAAATGCACTTTCCACCGAGTGAGTTTAGATTTTGCGAAAAATGTGAAACACGTCTCAAATGATCTTTTATGTTGATCCTTTTTAATGAATTTGAGCGCGAAACGTCAGCCATCAAATCCTTGACGCCTATTTCCGCCAAGGAGGAATGGATTTTTGGAAAACTGAAACACCCCTCAAATGAATTTGAACGAAGACCTTTGAAAATTAGTTAGTTGCCGATCAGATGGTTAGCAAAAAACACACTTTTTTCGCTAGTTAACCACTGTTGTGGGTGGGATTTCCCAAATCGCTAAAACACGTATTTATTAAGTTGATTTTGTAGAGCTCTGTAAATAAGTTTGGAGCAAATCGGACAAAACTTAAAACCACCAAATATTTGACCCCCATTTATACCAACGAGGGATGGATTTTCCAAAAGGTGCGAAACACCTCTCAAATAAATTTGAACAAAAAACTATGAAATTGAGTTTGAGGCCGATGCGCATGGACTAGGAAGACCTACAACTTAAATTTCTAAGATCCTTACGTTCATATAAACGGACACTGCGAGAGCACAGTAATGCTTTATCACTCGCTCTAGGATCGAATTCGCCTCGCTTCGCCGCCTTAGCTTAATTTAGACTTAACGAGAAAGAAAGGCTATCTTCGGCACGCCGAAGATCTAATACCCAAAATTTTCATAATGCTTATCTAATGCCCGTATCTAAGAAGCACAGGGAAAATAGTTAATGCCGAGCTTGGTCAAGTTATTTTTTAATCAGGAACCTTGTTTTCGACCGATCGTTCCTATGGCAGATATATGATATAGTAATCCGATCTTAATAGGATTTTGTATATATATGAGTAGTATAGTAAAATTAATAAATGCCGAGTTTGGTCGAGATATCTTGAAAAACAAAATGTTTTTTTCGTACAAAATCTTAATTTTCGACCGATCGTTCCTATGGCAGCTATATGATATAGTGGTCCGATCTTAATAAGAATTTGCATATATATGAGGAGCTTAGTATACATAATAATTGCCGAGTTTGGTCGGGATATCTTGAAAAACAAAATGTTTTTTCATGCAAAAACTTAATTTTCGAGCGATCGTTCCTATGGCAGCTATATGATTTAGTGGTCCGATCCAGCTGGTTTTCTCATATGTGCTGCGTGCAACAGAAAGAGGAACTTCTGCAAAGTTTCATTAAGATAGCTTTAAAACTGAGAGACTAGTTCGCATAGAAACAGACAGACGGACAGACGGTCAGACGTACAGACGGACAGACGGACATGGCTCTATCGATTCGGATGTTGACGCTGATCAAGAATATACATACTTTATGGGGCGGAGATGTCTCCTTATATGCGTTACACATTTCACGACAAAATTATAATACCCTCTGCAAGGGTATAAAAAGTTGGTTGGCGAATTTAAATTAAAAATAATCTAAATCGCGTCGGCCGATACCAATAATTATTTGCCATCACGAGTTGCCAAGGAAAGTAACTTTCAACGAAACTTCCGGAATAGCTGGTACTGTGCAAAAATTGAAAGCCCAACCTCATTGGCTTGGTTGCGCTAATGAAGCCAACGTTTTGGCACATATGAAAAAGTTGAGCATAGTTAAAATTTTCATGCACTTACTAACCGCATAGTTTCTTATTTGTGCGGTTTAGTGCTTCTGAGCGAATACTAATTAGTGTCAAAAATTAGCTGTTACTACAATTTCACTTCACTTAGTCACTTGTCGTTTCCCCCTTCTTGCCATCACTCTCAACCACTGTAAATTAGACAATTGTCCGAAGCCAAGGGCTTGTAAATAAGTGCAGTACACGCCTACATACACACGTACATAGCAAGCCAGCTGCAGCCCATTTATTTTCGTTCCGCTTTGTGCCACCGCTTAGGTGGCCGTGCAATTGTTGTTGCACGTATTTTTCGTTGGCACGTTTCGGTCTCGCTCCCCTACGCTTTAATGATCAGGCATATCACTTTTTTTGAATTCGTTTGGCGAATTCGATTTTGATTTAAATTAATAATTAAAAAATCGAATTTAGATTCAAATATGGCTAGTAAGGACCGATTTGACGAATCAAAAAAGAAACGCAATATGTCCATTAAAATCATAATGCGTTGAAATGATCAAATAATAGAGGGTAAATTAAATCTAGAATCTACAGAGTTGTATCTATTATTATTCTGTTGGGTATGTGGGAACCGGGGCAAGAGTAGTCAGAATTGTTGTCGCCGCACGAAAGCGGTAAACGGGCAACGGCGCCACTCTATCCAGGATCGGGTCGGCGACGGCACACACGGGACGCGGCAATAGGATACTGAAGGTATAAGGTGTCCGTATCGTCGCTACGGTGGAGTTTGGCGGGTGAACGATGCCTGCTATATATATATATATATATATATATATCTTTCACGTTTTCAATGGTATTTGAAGAACATTTTTGAAAACAAGATAAAAACAGAGACTCATTTTATTTATGTCAAACGTATACACGCATACATACCAAAGCATCTTGTGTGCGATAATGCCAATTAAATAATAATGCTCAATCAAGATTAACTTAACATAAAGCACATCTATCAAGATCATGTGTGTGTCGATATGAATTTCGAAACATTTATACAAATTTGTCAATTATGTTGGAAAAATAAATATGGGTTAATTTTGATTAGCAAGGATGACGCAATTGACAATTGAAGATATAGAATAGGATTTGATATATTTATTATAGCTTAAATAGTTCACTATAATAAAGTTCATTCATTCATTTAACATTCGTTTCTCAAAATGGTAACAACAATAACTTTAACTGGGAAAATTTTAAATTCAATATTCCTTTTATTGGAGTAACGAGATTTTTTAAGTATTCATATTTCGGTTCAAATAATGATTTTGAGTATAAGTAAATATTTTTAAATTTTAATTAATTTGGACTCTCTATTAAGCCGATCATGATATTTGTCCATCCGCAATTAAATGAACCTACAATTAATCCTCGAATTGAGTTTGGTAATAGCCCACTGTGTCGAATATTATTTTTATTGGGTGAAAAATTACTGATTCTCACTTCTATATATTTTTTTCCTTCATTAATCGCCTATTCAATGATTTGGTTCTCGCAAATGTGTAGCATTCAATGCTATACCTTCAGCGATAAAATTCAATTAAAATTCAATCAATGAAAATGCCTGTTTTATTTTATAAAATTTTAGTCGTAAACCAAACGCCTATTGTGGAGGTGGTCATTAGGCGCAGCTTTCAGGGAGCACGACATACCATATTCAGAAAATTGGTTAAAATAAATAATGAAATAGCAATTCTTCGAGTGATTAGAGTTTCCAAAGTTGGTGGGTTCTTAACGCTAAGACCCATCATAACAGTCTTAGGAGCACTTCGTAGACTTACATCGGGTGGTGCATCTATTGCAAAAACAATCATAAACTCTAAACTCTATGCCAAACAACAACTAGTGGAGAATAAACGATTGAAATCTATTTCCTAAAGCAAAGGATTTTATCTAAAACCATTGAAACGGCTACAGAATAACAATTGCTCATTCTGCAAAAAACTTCTAAGCCAGCTCCTCAATAAACCTCTCCTAAATATTGATATGATGAATTTCCTCGAAAGTATATTCCATATTTCTGAGGTGTATTTATGAGAGATTGTCTTCCCAATAATGAGTGTGAAACTATAAATTTACTCTCATCTGCGGGTAGTGGATGGGTAGCTTATATTAAAAACGGAAGAGAGAATGAATATTTCGACATTTTATTTAATAAACAAGTAAGAGGTTCTAGTCGGGAGCTCCCGACTAGGGGATACCCTGAACCCTCTTATTCCAACACCAACTAAATTAATAAAAAAAGTTCCCTTGGCAGGACTCGAACTCGCAACTGACCGCACCACTTGGTATGCCTCTACTCAGCAGCCACACCAACAATTAAGTACTGATGATAAAAAAGGAACTAAAATAACATTACAAAAAAAAGATGCAATTACCATGCTATTAGAATGCGAAGCAGACTCGCATGAATGTTTGTGTGTACATGTATACAGAAATTTTTAAAGCTGCTGCACCATTCAATTGCGCAGTTGCATATAACTTTGGTTTTTCTTAATCTTTATGAAATTTTCTACAGTATATCTTGTACCATAGACTATTTTTATATTCTGAAAAAGTCAATTGCATTTAAATTGTGGTTTAAATTGGTTGGCAATAAAAGTTGGGTTATTAACTTGATTTATAGCTCTGGGGTGGTAGCGGGGAGGTTGCGATAGGTATGAAATGAAAGATACTTGAAATATCTATAATATTCTAGAAGCAACATATCATGATTGGTGGCTCTAGCGCTTATAATTTACACAATTTGCTAAAAAAAACAGGATGTCGATATCGATTTTTATCGATTGCTTGGAAACGGAGTAAGTTATCGATTATCGGAAACAAAGTCGATCTGCGTGGGAACTAGGAGCATCTACATCTAAAATTTCAAAAAGGTTATCAGGGTATAAAAACATTAAATACAACTATAAGCGGGTTCAAGGCTTCAACAGCTATAACTGTGGAGACCTCTGTTAACAATTTTTATTAACACAATAAACGCTGCAGTGTGTCGACAGATATAATAAGGAAACCTATTGATCCATTGCTACAGGTGTATGCCACACCTGAAAATGCACAGAAAACTCTTCTATGTTCTCTAAGGCGTTGATATTTACGTCAACATTGTGCATTTTGCGTTCAGGGTGGGTGCGTAAATTTGTTGGCACAAGCTTTGAAAGTGCTGAGGGTCAGATCCAACATAAGATATAGAGCAAATTGCCCGTTCACAGACGAGGGGGAATGGGGTGAACGTAATGCAGAATATTTGCCTATCTAAAGTTTACACACAAGATGTAGATGCCTTAGCTATGAGGCATTATATTACTCAACGAGCTCTACAGAAGCAATCCCTAGAGATGTTTGAAAAATTAATGATTGATGACGACCCCCACTCTATAAAATGCTGCTCCTCAAAAATATTCACATGCATAAATATTTTATAAAAAAAAAGTAAGAGGTTCTAGTCGGGAGTTCCTGACTAGGGAATCCCCTGAGCCCTCTTATTCCACCTCCAAATGCAGTTCACACAACGCGCTCGTTTGAAGAAATAAAGATAAATTAAAATAAAATTCTTTTGGCACGGCTCGAACTCGCAACTGACCGCATTACTTGCTGACGACTCTACTCAACAGCCACACCAATAATTAAATCATAATGAGAAAAAAACTAAGTAAAATAGCAGCACACATGATAGAATTCGAAGCAGACTCGCATGAATGTGTGTATGTATACACAAATTCTTGTAATTTACGCTAGCTGCCGCAAACACGTGTTTCTTAACCGATCTTAATGAAATTTTCTACAGTATATATTAGTGTACCATAGAATAGTTGTTTATTCTCAAAAGTCAATTGCATTAAAGTTGTAGCGTAAATTGGTGGGCAATATTAGTTTGTTTATTAACTTGATTTGTAGCTATGAGGTAGTAGCGGGGAGCTGGCGATAGGTATATATATAGGTATATTGGCGAGTGGAACTTTCCAATATTCTTATGTAGAGTTTTTAAAATAAGTTTGATGCAAGTCGGGCACAACTTAAAATTCACCAACAAAATTTTTAAAATGCACTTTCCACCGAGTGAGTTTAGATTTTGCGAAAAATGTGAAACACGTCTCAAATGATTTTTTATGTAGATCCTTTTTAATGAATTTGAGCGCGAAACGTCAGCCATCAAATCCTTGACGCCTATTTCCGCCAAGGAGGAATGGATTTTTGGAAAACTGTGAAACACCCCTCAAATGAATTTGAACGAAGACCTTTGAAAATTAGTTAGTTGCCGATCAGATGGTTAGCAAAAAACACACTTTTTTCGCTAGTTAACCACTGTTGTGGGTGGGATTTCCCAAATCGCTAAAACACGTATTTATTAAGTTGATTTTGTAGAGCTCTGTAAATAAGTTTGGAGCAAATCGGACAAAACTTAAAACCACCAAATATTTGACCCCCATTTATACCAACGAAGGATGGATTTTCCAAAAGGTGCGAAACACCTCTCAAATAAATTTGAACAAAAAACTATGAAATTGAGTTTGAGGCCGATGCGCATGGACTAGGAAGACCTACAACTTAAATTTCTAAGATCCTTACGTTCATATAAACGGACACTGCGAGAGCACAGTAATGCTTTATCACTCGCTCTAGGATCGAATTCGCCTCGCTTCGCCGCCTTAGCTTAATTTAGACTTAACGAGAAAGAAAGGCTATCTTCGGCACGCCGAAGATCTAATACCCTTGCAGACCCAAAATTTTCATAATGCTTATAGTGCTTTGCCCGTATCTAAGAAGCACAGGGAAAATAGTTAATGCCGAGCTTGGTCAAGTTATTTTTTAATCAGGAACCTTGTTTTCGACCGATCGTTCCTATGGCAGATATATGATATAGTAATCCGATCTTAATAGGATTTTGCATATATATGAGTAGTATAGTAAAATTAATAAATGCCGAGTTTGATCGAGATATCTTGAAAAACAAAATGTTTTTTTCGTACAAAATCTTAATTTTCGACCGATCGTTCCTATGGCAGCTATATGATATAGTGGTCCGATCTTAATAGGAATTTGCATATATATGAGGAGCTTAGTATACATAATAATTGCCGAGTTTGGTCGGGATATCTTGAAAAACAAAATGTTTTTTCACGCAAAAACTTAATTTTCGAGCGATCGTTCCTATGGCAGCTATATGATTTAGTGGTCCGATCCAGCTGGTTTTCTCATATGTGCTGCGTGCAACAGAAAGAGGAACTTCTGCAAAGTTTCATTAAGATAGCTTTAAAACTGAGAGACTAGTTCGCATAGAAACAGACAGACGGACAGACGGTCAGACGTACAGACGGACAGACGGACATGGCTCTATCGATTCGGATGTTGACGCTGATCAAGAATATACATACTTTATGGGGCGGAGATGTCTCCTTCTATGCGTTACACATTTCACGACAAAATTATAATACCCTCTGCAAGGGTATAAAAAGTTGGTTGGCGAATTTAAATTAAAAATAATCTAAATCGCGCCGGCCGATACCAATAATTATTTGCCATCACGAGTTGCCAAGGAAAGTAACTTTCAACGAAACTTCCGGAATATCTGGTACTGTGCAAAAATTGAAAGCCCAACCTCATTGGCTTGGTTGCGCTAATGAAGCCAACGTTTTGGCACATATGAAAAAGTTGAGCATAGTTAAAATTTTCATGCACTTACTAACCGCATAGTTTCTTATTTGTGCGGTTTAGTGCTTCTGAGCGAATACTAATTAGTGTCAAAAATTAGCTGTTACTACAATTTCACTTCACTTAGTCACTTGTCGTTTCCCCCTTCTTGCCATCACTCTCAACCACTGTAAATTAGACAATTGTCCGAAGCCAAGGGCTTGTAAATAAGTGCAGTACACGCCTACATACACACGTACATAGCAAGCCAGCTGCAGCCCATTTATTTTCGTTCCGCTTTGTGCCACCGCTTAGGTGGCCGTGCAATTGTTGTTGCACGTATTTTTCGTTGGCACGTTTCGGTCTCGCTCCCCTACGCTTTAATGATCAGGCATATCACTTTTTTTGAATTCGTTTGGCGAATTCGATTTTGATTTAAATTAATAATTAAAAAATCGAATTTAGATTCAAATATGGCTAGTAAGGACCGATTTGACGAATCAAAAAAGAAACGCAATATGTCCATTAAAATCATAATGCGTTGAAATGATCAAATAATAGAGGGTAAATTAAATCTAGAATCTACAGAGTTGTATCTATTATTATTCTGTTGGGTATGTGGGAACCGGGGCAAGAGTAGTCAGAATTGTTGTCGCCGCACGAAGGCGGTAAACGGGCAACGGCGCCACTCTATCCAGGATCGGGTCGGCGACGGCACACACGGGACGCGGCAATAGGACACTGAAGGTGTAAGGTGTCCGTATCGTCGTTTCTCAAAATGGTAACAACAATAACTTTAACTGGGAAAATTTTAAATTCAATATTCCTTTTATTGGAGTAACGAGATTTTTTAAGTATTCATATTTCGGTTCAAATAATGATTTTGAGTATAAGTAAATATTTTTAAATTTTAATCCATTTGGACTCTATTATGCCGATCATGATATTTGTCCATCCGCAATTAAATGAATCTACAATTAATCCTCGAATTGAGTTTGGTAATAGCCCACTGTGTCGAATATTATTTTTATTGGGTGAAAAATTACTGATTCTCACTTCTATATATTTTTTTCCTTCATTAATCGCCTTTTCAATGATTTGGCTCTGGCAAATGTATATCATTCAATGCTATACCTTCAGCGATAAAATTCAATTAAAATTCAATCAATGAAAATGCCTGTTTTTTTTTATAAAATTTTAGTCGTAAACCAAACGCCTATTGTGGAGGTGGTCTAGGTAATAAAACAATTAATGGCCTCCCGATTGATTTGCATTTATCTGGCTATCAAATCTGTGGCCCAGGCATGAAACTAAAAGAACGCCTACAGCGTGGTGATAAAGGTATTAACCCATTAGACACAGCTTTCAGGGAGCACGACATACCATATTCAGAAAATTGGTTAAAATAAATAATGAAATAGAAATTCCTCGAGTGATTAGAGTTTCCAAAGTTGGTGGGTTCTTAACGCTGAGACCCATCTTAACAGTCTTAGGAGCACTTCGTAGCTTACATCGGGTGGTGCATCTATTGCAAAAACAATCACAAACTCTAAACTCTATGCCAAACAACAACTAGTGGAGAATAAACGAATAGCCGCTCAATTGAAATCTATTTCCTAAGGTAAAGGATTTTATCTTAAACCATATCGAAACGGCTACAGAATAACAATTGCTCATTCTGCAAAAAACTTCTAAGCCAGCTCCTCAATAAACCTCTCCTAAATATTGATATGATGAATTTCCTCGAAAGTATATTCCATATTTCTCAGGTGTATTTATGAGAGATTGTCTTCCCAATAATGAGTGTGAAACTATAAATTTACTCTCATCTGCGGGTAGTGGATGGGTAGCTTATATTAAAAACGGAAGAGAGATAGAATATTTCGACATTTTATTTAATAAACAAGTAAGAGGTTCTAGTCGAGAGCTCCCGACTAGGGGATACCCTGAACCCTCTTATTCCAACACCAACTAAATTAATAAAAAAGTTCCCTTGGCAGGACTCGAACTCGCAACTGACCGCACCACTTGGTATGCCTCTACTCAGCAGCCACACCAACAATTAAGTACTGATGATAAAAAAAGGAACTAAAATAACATTACAAAAAAAAGATGCAATTACCATGCTATTAGAATGTTTGTGTGTACATGTATACAGAAATTCTTAAAGCTGCTGCACCATTCAATTGCGCAGTTGCATATAACTTTGGTTTTTCTTAATCTTTATGAAATTTTCTACAGTATATCTTATTGTACCATAGACTATTTTTATATTCTGAAAAGGTCAATTGCATTTAAATTGTGGTTTAAATTGGTTGGCAATAAAAGTTGGGTTATTAACTTGATTTATAGCTCTGGGGTGGTAGCGGGGAGGTTGCGATAGGTATGAAATGAAAGATACTTGAAATATCTATAATATTCTAGAAGCAACATATCATGATTGGTGGCTCTAGCGCTTATAATTTACACAATTTGCTAAAAAAAACAGGATGTCGATATCGATTTTTATCGATTGCTTGGAAACGGAGTAAGTTATCGATTATCGGAAACAAAGTCGATCTACGTGGGAACTAGGAGCATCTACATCTAAAATTTCAAAAAGGTTATCAGGGTATAAAAACATTAAATACAACTATAAGCGGGTTCAAGGCTTCAACAGCTATAACTGTGGAGACCTCTGTTAACAATTTTTATTAACACAATAAACGCTGCAGTGTGTCGACAGATATAATAAGGAAACCTATTGATCCATTGCTACAGGTGTATGCCACACCTGAAAATGCACAGAAAACTCTTCTATGTTCTCTAAGGCGTTGATATTTACGTCAACATTGTGCATTTTGCGTTCAGGGTGGGTGCGTAAATTTGTTGGCACAAGCTTTGAAAGTGCTGAGGGTCAGATCCAACATAAGATATAGAGCAAATTGCCCGTTCACAGACGAGGGGGAATGGGGTGAACGTAATGCAGAATATTTGCCTATCTAAAGTTTACACACAAGATATAGATGCCTTAGCTATGAGGCATTATATTACTCAACGAGCTCTACAGAAGCAATCCCTAGAGATGTTTGAAAAATTAATGATTGATGACGACCCCCACTCTATAAAATGCTGCTCCTCAAAAATATTCACATGCATAAATATTTTATAAAAAAAAAGTAAGAGGTTCTAGTCGGGAGTTCCTGACTAGGGAATCCCCTGAGCCCTCTTATTCCACCTCCAAATGCAGTTCACACAACGCGCTCGTTTGAAGAAATAAAGATAAATTAAAATAAAATTCTTTTGGCACGGCTCGAACTCGCAACTGACCGCATTACTTGCTGACGACTCTACTCAACAGCCACACCAATAATTAAATCATAATGAGAAAAAAACTAAGTAAAATAGCAGCACACATGATAGAATTCGAAGCAGACTCGCATGAATGTGTGTATGTATACACAAATTCTTGTAATTTACGCTAGCTGCCGCAAACACGTGTTTCTTAACCGATCTTAATGAAATTTTCTACAGTATATATTAGTGTACCATAGAATAGTTGTTTATTCTCAAAAGTCAATTGCATAAAAGTTGTAGCTTAAATTTGTGGGCAATATCAGTTTGTTTATTAACTTGATTGGTAGCTATGAGTTAGTAGCGTAGTAGTAGTATATAGGCGAGTGGAATTTTCCAATATTCTTATGTTGAGTTTTGAAAATAAGTTTGCAAGTCGGGCACAATTTAAAATTCACCAACAACATTTTTAAAATGCACTTTCCACCGAATGAGTTTAGATTTTGCGAAAAATGTGAAACACGTCTCAAATGATTTTTTATGTAGATCCTTTTTAATGAATTTGAGCGCGAAACGTCAGCCATCAAATCTTTGACGGCCATTTCCGCCAAGGAGGAATGGATTTTTGGAAAAGTGTGAAACACCTCAAATGAATTTGAACGAAGACCTTTGAAAATTAGTTAGTTTCCGATCAGATGGTTAGCAAAAAACTTTCATACACACTTTCGCTAGTTAACCACTGTTGAGGGTGGGATTTCCCAAATCGCTAAAACACGTATTTATTAAGTTGATTTTGTAGAGCTCTGTAAATAAGTTTGGAGCAAATCGGACAAAACAAAACCACCAAATATTTGACCCCCATTTATACCAACGAGGGATGGATTTTCCAAAAAGTGCGAAACACCTCTCAAATAAATTTGAACAAAAAACTATGAAATTGAGTTTGAGGTCGATCGGATAGTAAACAAATAAGTTTTATACAAACGTTTTTCACGATTTTTCCACACTTGCGGGTCGAATTTAGCGAAACTCCGGCTTAATGTGCACCTTCATCACATAAGGTTACTACAGTGAGAATTTCTGATTCCTAGCTACTACGGTTTGGGCTGTGCGTCGAGCACCAATCAGTCAGTCAGTCAGGACAAACAGTTTTATATATAAAGATTCTCGAAGAAACATATCACATTTGTTAAAAAACAGGATTTCCATATCGATTGCTTGGAAACGGAGTTAGTTATCGATTGCTGGAACCAAACTCGATCTGCGCATGGACTAGGAAGACCTACAACTAAAATTTTTAAGATCCTTGCGTTCATATAAACGAACACAGCGAGAGCGCAATAATGCTCTATCACTCGCTCTAGGATCAAATTCCTCTCGCTTCGCCGCCTTAGCTTAATTAAAACTTAAAAAGTTGGTTGGCGAATTTAAACTAAAAATAATCGAATTAAATCGCGTCGGTCGATACCAATAACTATCTGTCATCACGAGATGCCAAGAAAAGTAGCTTTTAAAGCGGAAAGTCCGAAATAGCTGGTACTGTGCTAAAAATTGAAAGCCCAACTTCATTGGCTTGGTTGCGCTAATGAAGCCAACGTTTTGACACATATGAAAAAGTTGAGCATAGTTAAAATTTTCATGCACTTACTAACCGCATAGGAGATTCATACACATAATTTCTTATTTGTGCGATTTAGTGCTTCTGAGCGAATTCTAATTAGTGTCAAAAATTAGCTGTTACCACAATTTCACTTCGCTTAGTCACTTGTCGTTTCCCCCTTCTTGCCATCTCTCTTAGACAATTGTCCGAGGCCAAGGGCTTGTAAATAATTGCAGTACACGCCTACATACACACGTACATAGCAAGCCAGCAGCAGTTTATTTTCGTTCCGCTTTGTGCTAAGCGGTGGCCGTGCCATTAAAATCATAATGCGTTGAAATGATCAAATAATAGAGGGTAAATTAAATCTAGAATCTACAGAGTTGTATCTACGGAATGTAGATATGAAATGCTGGCCACACATATAGAAACTGCGTTGAGATATCAGACTCGAGTAGAAACTTTTGACCCAGATGATGAGTATCGTGCAGGGCTGCAGGCATGTCCGTTGCAGCTCCACGCACACGTCTCCCGCATTTAGCACTTTCCAAGTTTAGTGAAAAATACTCAGAATTTAATTATTTCATTATCATGTTCGAAACTCTTGTTCATAACGATCATGCGATCCCGTGCATACAGAAATGTAATCATCTGATCTCATGTCTCTCTGGTGAAGCTCTAGGCACTTTTAGAACGTTTCAAGTCACCGAGGACAATTATTTAAAAGATTTAGACATTCCAAAGGAATGTCTTATATTCAAACAAATATAATTCGGCTCTCTTTGGCCTGCAAACAAAAACACGCAGCCTTCTGCGATATTATTGTGATTGATACTGTCTTCGCCATCTATGGCTCGCCCATTCACCTCGTTATGAACAAATTTGAACTAATGACTAGAATAAAATGGGAGGAATAATTTGATTATGCAATCATTCCATAACGGAGTGATTGTGAAACAGCCTTGAATTCGTCATCTGTGGTTAGGCGACCCCAAAATGCTTATATTTTGGTTCCGAAGGCCATGCGATATTGAACTGCTCTATCTATGCCGCATTATCAGTACAACATCAGTTTGATTTCGCTAAGGCGGATCCTTTATGTATCAATTGCCTTCGTAAGGGGCACACTCCCTCTGATAATCGAGAGCTCTGGCTTCAGAAGTTAAACTGGGATGGCAGCAACTGATTAAGTTGCAACGAATAAAGATACCACGATACGTGTTGACAGAGCCAACTTCACCGATCGAGATACATGGTTTCGCCGACGCCTCAATAAGAGCCTTTGGCGCATGCGCAGCCATACTAGAGAAGGTTGTCGTATTTCGTTTCGATAGTTTCTGATCGCATGCCAGGCTGCTGAGAGTGTTTGAATATGTGTTTCGCTTTGTTAAAAACTGTAAAAATCGAGCAGTACAATTTGAGAGTATCCCTACGGCGGTCGAAAAGAAAGAAGCTTTCGAGAAAATAGTTGAAGTCAACGCGTGGGTTATAGCATGCAGCTATACATGAGTATAATAGATAGAGGAGCGACTTGTTAATGCTCCTCTTTCATATGATGCCAAGTTTCCGCTTCTTTAAAAAAAAAGCTCGCAATTTGCTAGACGCGTTATCGGATACTTGCATTTGACGAATTGTCATGCTGGCCTAAGAGCACTTGTAAGTCTTCTTCATGAGCGACTTTGGCTAATCAACGCTCAAGAGGTCTGTCGTCAGGCAGTGAGATCATGTATCCGATGCTTTAAATGCAAACCTCTTCTGCTACCACAATTTATGGGAAATTTACTAGCAGAAAATAGCTAATCTACTGGAGGCAAGCCTATAAAATTAGTGTTGCTTCGGGTATTATTTCATAAACTACCAAATCTTTGGGATGACAACATAAGCCACCAAGTGGGCTCGTTGGGCGAGGCTCTTGGATTGGACAGCTGGAGCATCAGCAGCAGCCGCAGCAGTTCCCTCAACAACTTAAGCTTCACGACATATACGTCCTTAATAACTTTTATTCAAAACTGTAGAAACTCTTTTGAATATATCGACAATGAAAGAAAATGTCATGCACGCCACTGTGCGTGCATTCCTATTTTTCCCAAGAAGTTTAACAGCAGAAGGACGAGTTCCTTGAACGATTCAATAATGAACGATATCAACCCTTAAAGCAAAGAGCTGCAGGGGCCCAATATTATAATCTAGACTTACACATAGAAGTTCCATACACAGGAATTGTGGAATATTCTATACCGAATAAATTGTGATATTTTTATACCCTTGCAGAGGGTATTATAAACAGCCGAGTCGATATAGACATTTCCTTCTGTCCGTCTGCCATAGGAACGATAGGTCATCAGTAGGTTCTTGTATGAGAAACATTTTTTTTATTTAGATATCTTGACCAATGTATATGCAAAATCCTGTTAAAATCGGACCACTATATCATATACCTGCCATAGGAACGATTGGTCGAAAATTAAATCGTTGCATGGGACATATTTTTGTTTTTTAAAATATCTTGACACAACTCGGCATTTATTAGTTACAGCTAGAGACTTGAAATTTAGATGTAGATGCTCCTAGTTCCCGCGCAGATCGAGTTTGTTTCCGATAATCGATAACTTACTCCGTTTCCAAGCAATCGATAAAAATCGATATCGATATCCTGTTTTTTGGGCAATTTTGGTAAATAATAATAATAATAGTCACCAAACTTGACATATAGCTTCTAAAATAGAATATATATATGCATTTGATGTTGGAAGAAGAGGGTTCAGGGTATCCCCTAGTCGCTCATATTTCTGTTGATGGGTTTTAAACGCACTCAAAATCTGAATAAATTATAAAAGGTATTTCTAAACTATTTGCACAATTCTTAAATTTTAAACTCGACTTATCCGCTGTTGTAAGCTTCGCCACCACTTTTCCACACTGCTCGCTATGCATCCTGTCGTTATGCGAAGAGTTTAAGCATACATTAAATAAATGTAATTTGCTCGTGTGCAAAGTCAGTAGATTGTGTGTAAGCCATTTTTTTCCAACCTCATTCATATGCAACCTCTGGTGGAGATCGGACGTTACTAATATGTTCCTGTGTGTGCCAGTATTAGTGCACCAATTAATACAAGACAATAGTTTGAAGTGATCGTGACACTTATCCTGCCGCCCCCAGGGCACTTAATACACATCGCGCACATAGCGGGTCGTCACACCATGAACGCTGCCGCTGGAGCCCAAATGCAATGTTAAATTCAAGAAACCAAGAAATCATATATGTAACATTTATGTAATTATAAATGAACACGTGCCGGTGTTCTTCCTTGAACTTATGAAAAGAAACACATGCTTATCTACAAAACTTCTTTTATCCGTGTACGTATACGTATTTTTGGCGTAAAGGATAGTTCCCTCATATAACTGCCTTATATTTTATTGTTGTTGCCTAATTTATTTTCGCGCAAAAGAAAAATAATGGTGTCTAGCTCAAACGTACCCTTGTCACCGAAATACCCGCTCACTGATGCGAGTAAAGCTCCACCAGTTGACATTGACGAGTAGCGCCAGTACACCTCTAAGGAGTTAACACAGATGCATCAGCTTCTACTCCAACAATACGGCATTGTGAGTACAACAACACCCGCAACAACTACAGCCACCGCGTCCAGTAGCTGCTGCAGGACCTATGTGTCCAGTGGTACAAGCCGTGTCGCATTGGGGCCCATTGGAACACGCTCCAAAACAACCAATGAGGCTTTCTAGCCCATCCCGGTCACTACATATGGCGCTCAGAGCTCTTCCTCGGCAGCCGCATTTTGCAGCGCTTGCAGCCAGCTCAGCACCCTCTAAGGAGCGAAGGTATTACGCCAGCCTTCTAGAAACCGCTGCTCTACTGGCAAATGGTTGGCTCCAAAAAAACGGCGAGGGGCAACGCTACAGGAAGAAGAGATGGAAGCTACCGACGAAGCTCCGCTATCTCCAACCGAACCTAAAACTGCGAAGAAGGTCCCTAAGCCTAGGCCCGTAACAGTTTCTGAAGTTAAAAACATCGTCGCTATGGAACATACCCTTGACCACGCAGTTAACCCAGAGTCCTAAGAGTTCAAGGTCTATCCGTCTGGCGCTCTTAGGTTCTGCGCAAAAGATTCCGACACCTACAGAGGCATTATTCGTTAAATGACTGAGGTCGTCAGGGTCCAGTTTAGGCATTTTTGCCTCAAGGAGGACAGACCTTACCGTGTAGTGGTAAAAAATCCTGGACGCTTCTACCCCCAAGAACCAAATTGAAGGTGCCTTTGCTACACACGGTCACGTTGTGAAAAACCTACACAACCCGGGAGCAGCCAGGCTGCATATAAATGATGACAGGGCCATCCCCACCAACGACTTGCCAAGTCACAACTACTGGTATTTAAACCTTAAGCAGGCTTATAACAATAGGGACGCGCTTCGCATCAATAAGGTTGGCCGACAACGGGTCCAAGCTGAGCTCCTGGGAAGATCAACAGCATCTGGCAATGCTTCCGTTGCATAAGTTCGACCACACAAAAAACTATTGCCTCAAGCAGCCAGGCTGAACTTAATAGCATGATAGATTGAAACAGTCAGATCTTGACAACCTAGGATGCCGACGCTGCAGCTAAAAACCTGTTAGATCAGGATGGCGGTCCAATCCGATGCATCCGGTGATCCAGCAACCCATTTCCAAGCCGATCCTAGCCAGTTAATGTCGCGTTTTGTTCTCCTGGCTGTATGTGTTACACTGGCGAGAACCTCACTTGCTCCTTCCAAATAGTGGGTCATTAGTGCTCTAATTCGGTGGTCGGTGACCAAGTTTGTTTCCTCCCTTATGTCGTCAAGGGGAATAACAGGTGAGTCATATTTGTAGATGTGTATCGCGTTGGCTGTGTGGATGAGAATCATGCTTTTGGGAAGGCGCTTAAAAATAATTGTGTCAAATTATTACAATAAGAGGCTTTTTTTCAAGTCTTAATTTTAGATTATATATATTCGTGTTTTGTACGGTTATAAGCTATGTTAGTTTATTTCTATTTTTTCTATTGCTTTTTACATTTTTATACCCTGAACCCATTGAAAATGGGTCTAAGGGTATATTGTATTTGTGCAAAATCCAAATGTATGTAAACAGGCAGAAGGAAGCATCACCGACCCCATAAAGTATATATATATTCTTGATCAGCATCAATAGCCGAGTCGATCTAGCCATGCCCGTCTGTCTGTCCGCCCGTCATTCCGTCCATATGTATGAACGCAAGGATCTCAGAACCTATAAGAACTAGAGACTTGAAATTTTAGACGTAGGTGCTCCTAGTGCCTGCGCAGATCAAGTTTGTTTCCGATAATCGATAACTTACTCCGTTTCCAAGCAATCGATAAAAATCGATATAGATATCCTGTTTTTTGGGCAATGTTGGTAAATAATAAGAGCTAGAGTCACCAAACTCAACATACGGCTTCTTAAATAGAATATATATATGCATTTGATGTTGGAAGAAGAGGGTTTAGGGTATTCCCTAGTCGGGAGCCGACTAGAGCTTATTACTTGTTTTGTATTAAGGTTCCAATATTTTTGTTACATTTTTATACCCTGAACCCATTAAAAATGGTTATAAGGGTATATTGTATTTGTGCGAAATCCAAATGTATGTAACAGGCAGAAGGAAGCATCTCCGACCCCATAAAGTATATATATTCCTGATCAGCATCAATAGCCGAGTCGATCTAGCCATGTCCGTCTGTCCGTCCGTCCGCCCGTATGTATGAACGCAAGGATCTCAGAACCTATAAGAGCTAGAGACTTGAAATTTTAGATGTATATGCTCCTAGTTCCCGCGCAGACCTGATAATCGATAACTTACTCCGTTTCCAAGCAATCGATAAAAATCGATATCGATATCCTGTTTTTTGGGCAATTTTGGTAAATAATAAGAGCTAGAGTCACCAAACTTGACCTATAGCTTCTAAAATAGAATATATATACATATATATATATTTGATGTTGGAAGAAGAGGGTTCAGGGTATCCTCTAGTCGGGAGCTCCCGACTAAAACCTCTTACTGGTTTTATTTGTTCTTTTATTTGTGGGTATAATGTTGTTTGAAATTCATTTAGTTTTTGTAAATAGCCTTGATCGTTATTAAATGTCGCATTCTTGTCGAACAGATGTCGTCTTCCATAGAAAGCCCCATTCGGTGTATAGTTATATATAGGTAATAAATGTTTCTGTCAGGATATCATTATGATCCCGATCCAATTTTTCTTCATTTCTTTCATTATTTATGATACGGTAAATTTCCATTAAGTATGAATGCAATCTTTTTTTTGGAGAGTTGCTCGAGGATTGTTGAAAAGAAGTGACACGTAGTTGCATGTTGTATTGTTTGCAAAACTTTTTAAAAAGTTTTCCTAAATATTCCGCACCCTTATCACATATAATTTTCTCCGGGTTGCCGAAAGAGGCGAGAAAAGTTCTCATAGATTTTACAATATTTAAGCTGTCCTTGGCCGGAAATGTGTATCCGGTCGTAAACTTGGAAAATATCGATAATTGTAAAAATGATATTGGCATTGATGGTATATAAATCAATATGTATGATTTGCAATGGTCTTTTGAGGCTGTCCCTCACAACAACCACAAGTCTTCGTGCCTCGGCACACATCAATCGCTGCTTATAAACTCTCTTCAAGTGGCCACTTCTCTTCGCTACAACACCGACCGCTGCTTATAAACTCCATTCAAGTGCCTTCTCATAAACAATTTTGCACGTCAAGCGTTTTGGGCGCAACAACAATGTTGTCACCCGACACCGCAACGTCAACATATTAAACGTAACGACGACGTTACGCTAGCTAAGTACTGGCCGTTGCCGGGTGTTTCGCCGTATGCACTGCAACTATGTTGACATCGCTAAGTGTTGACTCAATTCGAGCGCGACGTTGGGTTAACGAGCGACCAACAGACTTGGAAGCGAGTTAAATTCAATTCTGGCGAGGAAACGATAAGAACACAAGGCGGTTCTATTTTACTTTGAATAAAGAACATACAATTGAGAATCGACATCCACTTATTTCATTACCCAAGCAATTCTTACTCTTCCACTAGACTTCGAAGATGTTTCATCATTACTTGTTGAGGTAGTCATTGAGACTGTCGTAACAGGTGCCCGAGCGGATTCTCTTTTTGGTGGGTGGACCCAGAGTGTACAAAAAAAAGAAGTAAAAATGTGAAGTGAAGTGCTGTGTTGCGTAAGCGTGTTTAAAAACAAAAATATATAAAAAAAAACGAGAAAGAAAGGCTATCTTCGGCACGCCGAAGATCTAATACCCTTGCAGACCCAACCTTTTCATAATGCTTATAGTGCTCTGCCCGTATCTAAGAAGCACAGGGAAAATAGTTAGTGCCGAGTTTGGGCATGATATCTTGAAAAACAAAATATTTTTTCATACAAAAACTTAATTTTCGAACGATCATTCCTATGACAGATATATGATATAGTGGTCCGATCTTAATAGGATTTTGCATATATATGAGGAGTAAAGTAAAACTAATAAATGCCGAGTTTGGTCAAGATATTTTGAAAAACTAAATGTTTTTTCATATAAAAACTTAATTTTTGACCGATCGTTCCTATGGCAGCTATATGATATAGTGGACCAATCCAGCTGGTTTTCACATATGTGCTGCGTGCAACAGAAAGACGGACTTATGCAAAATTGCATTAAGATAGCTTTAAAACTGAGGGACTAGTTCGCATAAAAACAGACATACGGACAGACGGACATGGCTCTATCGACTGGGCTGTTGATGCTGATCAAGAATATATATATTTTATGGAGATGTCTCCTTCTATGCGTTACACATTTCATGACAAAATTATAATACCCTCTGCAAGGGTATAAAAGGAAAGAAGAGCCAACCATAAATGGTTAAATATTAAAATAAAAAATGAAAGTGAAAATGATCGAAAATTCACCGTCGGCAGTTTCTTCGAACACATGCGACATGTGCGACATATTTGCGGGTGCAAAACGTCCGATCATGAAATAACAAAAATAAAAAGTCAACAACCCACCACGCATGTGCGACATATTTGCGGGTGCAAAATGTTTGAACCTTAAATAACAAACAACAAAAATAACCAACAAGCCACCGGCTGCAATTTGTTCGCGTATCTGTGACATATTTGCGGGTGCAAAAGGTTGGATTATTGAGTTAAAATGGTGTGTGGTAGTCTACTAGATACGCTAAGTAAGTAAGTTTGGAACGCACTCAGAAAAAGCCGCCTAGTGGACTGTGTGGCAACCGTACCGTAGTAGGCGAAATGCAAAAAAGGATAACTACGGACCACCGCGCCCAATGCCAACAAAAATTTTTAATAAAAAAAAGGAAAGTAAAACTAAAAATTTGTAAAAATAAGAAATAAAATAAAAAAGAATGTTTTTTATAAGAATTAAAGTGAACATACGCAATCGCACGCAACAATCACAAGCATTCGCTATTTTTCTTTTTATTAACACTTTTGCCAAACACTATTAAACATATTGTCTTTTAAACAGAATCATCAACCCATAAACTGCACTACACTACACATAAGCAAAAACAATTTTATTACAACCATAAGCAACAACAATTATACCGTAACGGGTGAGTGAAGCGTTTTCCCATTTTTTACATTTTTTTCTCTGCAATTTTTCGTTTTTTTAAAAAAAAAAAAAAAAGAAAAAAGAGTAAAAAGTCAAATCTTGAGTGAGAATCTAAAGTAAAATATTTATTTGCATTCGAAAAAGTTTATCCTTGTATCATCCTAACGAATTCAATATGGAAGAAATTAAGGAGATACTAGGGAAGTTCGACGAGTCATTGAAGGCCTTGTTGAACCAAATAATGTCAATTAAAGATGACTTTAGGAAGGTCAACAGCAGATTGTATACTTTAGAGACGGAGTACGATAGCCAAAACCCAGTAGTAGCCCAGCCTTTACCTTTAACGCGTCCACGCAATGAATATTGAGTTGAAAGAAACTTTAACTTTACCTGATTGTGTTAAGGAGTTGCAAACGTTAAAGGGGATACCCGAAAAATATGTCTCGTGGATTGGCAGGGCTCAATCGATTTTAAACGATTATGAAATGAAATGAATAGGGATAAGCCTTTGTACAGATCCATGGTGCTGCATATCAGGCAGAAGAATTTAGCACTTTGCTCTTACGGTGTACAATACGACGACTGGCCCGGAATTAAAAGAATTTTGGCTCTCCACTATGCGGACAAGCGCGATGTACGAACCTTAGAATATCAGTTGACTCAATTGAACCAAGGCAACAAGACATTAGAGGAGCATAACATGGAGGTTGGCAACCATTTTTCCCTTATTATGAACAAATTAAAGGCGGAAACTCACCCACCAAACGTTACAACCGCTTTCAACGAAACCTATAGAGATAAGGCACTGGATGTCTTCATAAAAGGACTCGACGGTGACGCTTCTAAATTTTTAATGATTCGCAGTCCGAAAATTTACCTGAGGCGTACGCCGTTTGCCTAGAATTACAAAATGTCACGTATAGGGGTAATTTTAATAATTTCACTTACACAGGGCCACCACAGCCATATCGCCCAACAAATAACCCAAGGTTTGCAACCAACCATCAACAACCTATTCGGACTCAGATGGTTCCGTTCTATAATGGGGGCTCACCTAGAACCCTACAGACATACCAAAGATTCCAGGGCCCCCGACTGGCTATCAAAATGGAGCCTAATAGATCTGGTCAATCGTACCAATCTAGTCCGAACATCCGTCAAAAAGAGGGTGGAGGAGGATAACGGGGTTGTCGGATCAATAAATTCGAGGAATCACGAGGAAGCTCAGGACATAATTGTTGAGGAGCAGGGTTGTAGAAACGAAGGAGAAGCAAATATTATGACCGACGCCTCTCCAGTGTTCCATACTTAGAGTATGATACCAACACCGGACTAAAGTTACAATTCCTTGTAGACATTGGCGCAAAGAAGAATTTCATTAGTCCGAGAATTGCTGCTGGAAGCACCCCACTACCAACACCCTTTTTTGTCCAAGCAGCCACTGGTTGCGTTAGAATCACACATCAGCTTGTGGATCAATTTTTTAAACAACATGGGAATAATTCCACTCTCACCTTTTTTGTTCTTCCTGTATTCTTTTCATTTGATGGTCTTATTGGCGTCGATAAAAAAGTTAAGGCATTAATTGATAGGGAAGACGATTTATTAATAATGACACCAGGAATTAAACTTCCCCTTTTAGCTAAGGTATCTTTAAAGGTTCACACACTGGTCAATGTCGATCATTCTGAAAGCATTAATCGCACATTAAACGCCTTGATCGAGGAGTATGCTAAGATTTTCGAGCCAATCTCGAAAGGGGCGGCACTAGATACTGTAGTAAAAGCGGATGTTAATACAAGAAACGAAAATACCGTTTATACAAAAGCATACCCATACCCGGCTTATATGAGAGGAGTAGTAGAGTCGCAGGTAGAAGAACTCCTTAACGATGGAATAATTTGACCTTCTAAAAGTCCGTATACCTCCACTTTGGATAGTACCAAAGAAACTAAAACCAGACGGCGAAAAACAATACCGATCAGTAATTGATTTCAATCGATTAAACGCAGTCATACTTATACCTACCTCTACCTTGGCCAGTCTTGGTAAAGCCAAATATTTCACAACTCTCGATTTAACTTCGGGATTTCACCAAATCCACATGAGAGAAAGTGACATTCCCAAAACCGCATTTTCCGCGTTAAACGGAAAATACGGATTCCTACGATTCCCGTTTGGCTTGAAGATTGTCCCAGCTATTTTCCAACGTATGATCCACGATGTGTTGAGAGAACACATCGGAAAGCGTTGTTATGTCTACATTGACGACATAATCGTTTTCAGTGACGAAAAAACCTTCGCGTGGTTTTGGATAGTTTGAAAAAGGCAAATCTTCAAGTAAATTTGGAGAAAACGCATTTTGTATCAACAGAAGTGGAATTCTTGGGTTACATTGTCACCGCGGAAGGCATCAAGGCAGATAGCAAGAAGGTAGCAGCTATTAACAGAACGAAAAAAAAGCTGTTTAGGTTTGACATCATATTATAGGAAATTAATACAAGATTATGCTAAGATTGCAAAACTTCTTACTAATTTAACGAGAGGAAAATACGCTAATATCAAAGCCTTTCAATCAGCTAAGATACCACTACAATTAGACGAAAAGGCTATACAAGCATTAACGGATCTTTAATACATCCTTGCTTCTTCTGAGGTGTTAGCATTTCCAAATTTTAACATACCTTTTCATTTAACAACGGACGCTTTAAACTTCGCTGAAGGGCAGTTCTTTCCCAAGACGACAATAGAAAAGACAGACCCATCTCTTATATTTCACGTTCTTTAAATGAAGCTGAAGAAAATTATGCCACAATCTAGAAAGAAATGCTCGCGATAGTCTGGGCGTTGGATAATCTTAGAGCATACCTTTACGGCGCGGCAACTATTAAGGCTTATACAGACCATCAGCCTCTCACGTTTACCATAGGGAGTAGGAATTTCAATGCTAAACTTAAGCGTTGGAAGTCTCACATAGAAGAATATAATTGCTAGTTAATATACAAACCAGAAAAATCAAACGTTGTAGCAGACGCGCTCTCTCGAATCACGACATACGTCAACCATTTGGGCTCCGACACAGCCACCGCGTCTGAGGCAGATTCTTAAGCCACTGTGCATAGCGCTCTTCAAGACGCTTTGAGTCTTTTACCTCACGTGCTGGTGCCCATTAACCAGCTAGAAACCAGCTTATATTTGACCCAAATTTCCCGGAATATTCCTGTGAGCAGCCTCATATGGGCTACGTTCGCTATTTTATACCCATTAACAGTCAGATGCTATCAGGCTTGAACACTTCTTTACAAAAGTATTTGAAACCCTCAATCATCAATGGCATTAAGAACCCAGTTTATCCAAACACACTGTTTTGAGAATTTGAAATTGTTTAAAATACGCATAACACACAGATTGTTTACAGACTTATCTGCGATGTCATTGAGAAAGAGCATCGTAGAGCCCATAGGGGTCCCAAGGGGTACGCATTCAGCTCTTAGAGAAATTTTATTTCCTAAGGATGTCAAGTACAATACGTCTCCAACTTTCCACTTGTGAATGCTACAAGATACACAAATATAGTAGACACCCTGACACACCAGCCTTCCAACCAATACCTATCCCTAATTACCAATGCGAGATTCTCCACATTGACGTCTTTACGTTCGGGAAAAGTATTCATCTAAGTTGTATAGATAAATTCACTAAATTCGCCAGATTTTTCCCATTAGAGTCAAAGTCAGCAGTACACTTGCGTGAAAAATTAGTGGAAGTGTTACATTATTTCACAGTACCTAAATGATAGTCTCGGACAATGAAAGAGGTCTTTTTTGCCCTACCGTGTTGAACTATCTGAGAACATTGGAAATTGAATAGTACCGTACTCCGACTCAGAAAAGCGAAGTAAATGATCAAGTCGAGAAATTTCACTCCACCTTCTTAAAAATATACAGATGTTTGAAGTTCGAATACCCTATTTTCAAGATCACTGAATTGGTGCCGATAACGGTGGACAGACACAATAGCTCAGTCGACTCGGTTACGGGTTAAAAAACAGTAGAACCAGTAACTTGTTAATCTAATTTTAAATTTTTGTGTTTTACTTATGTATCTGGGGTGTACAATGTGTTTTTTGTGTGTAGATTACTTATTACAAGTTATTAATCTCTGTCAAGAGATAGTTCTCAGTTAAAAGTGATTCACGTGTTTTACTTGTGCTCCAAGATTCTTATTTATTTTTGCGCTTTAATCCTGATTTTTATTTCTTAATTTTGCAATTTTTTTGGTGCTTTATTTAAAAAGCTTTTATAAATAGTGTAAAGTGTTATCTGTTGTGCAGCGTAAGTCTGTTAATTATTGCATTTATAAAACGCGGCGTCAGTTCAGTGTTTTTGTTTTTGCCTGTTTTGATTCTATTGCTTTGGTGCTCCCCTGTGCATACACTTGTTTGTTCGCTGCTGCATATTTCTGCTTGTGCATCGCGCTCGCAAATTTTTGCTATTGCTTTTCGCTCCAAACAGTTTGTTTGTGTACGAATAATTGTTTTTTGATTGTTTACTTGCTCTATTTTTGTGCAGCGTTTTCCTTTTGCTCTGCGCTCTCGAAACTTGCATACGCCTATAATAATAATGTCGTGCTGTAAGAAACCTTGCACGTTAATGCAGGCTGTTGATTCTACACTGCCGTAATTTGTTAATTGCTGGCTGTGTGAGGATATGATGCATGCTAAATGTGCAGGTCTCACGGCTGCGGCGGCTTGCGTTGGTCGTGCCCAGAATGCATTGACAACCAAATTGATATCTCCAAAACGTGTAATTCAGTGAGAGATCAATTCTTAAAATTAAATAACGTGGCTAAGCAGTTCTCGAGTAATATTGACTCGAGTTTTGAATTGCTTGGCAAATACAAATTCGAGTCTCCAACCAATCGCTGGTTGGAGGCTCAACTTTTGCAATTGCCCTATACGTCTGTTCAGACACCTACGCCTTTCTTGTCCCTTCCTAGCAACTTGGATTTATCTTCAATGTTGCCTTTATCACCTTCTCCAAGCGACTGCCCAATTAATTAATGGTTAAGCCGAGAAATTTTACTCCACCTTATTAAAAATATACAGATGTTTGAAGTTCGAATACCCTACTTTCAAGATCACTGAATTGGTGCCGATAACGGTGGGCAGATACAACAGCTCAGTCGACTCGGTTATGGGTAAAAAACCAGTAGGCATATTCTTTGATCGGTTCTCGAGAATAAAATACCAAGGTTTGACAATTTTTAAAAAAACAAACTTTGGAAGACATTAAGGGGCTCATTTAACACAAACAAAACACAACCAACCGCAACAGGAATAAAAGTAGGACAGAGCCTGTCTCCTATTGTCAATGTGATATGTGAAGATATTCGTCACCAATAAACAGATTAAAACAAAAGAAAAACCACGCTACAAGCCAGAGGAGGTTCAGGAAGATAGGACGGTCACCTTCAAAACTAAATCAGGCAAAATATTCCATAAATCAGATTTATGGAGTTAGTAAGACAGATTAATAATAAAACAAACAAAAAAAAAAATAAAACGAACAAGGAGGAGGTTCTAGTCGGGAGCTCCCGACTAGGGGATACCCTGAACCCTCTTCTTCCAACATCAAATGTATATATATATTCTATTTTAGAAGCTATATGTCAAGTTTGGTGACTCTAGCTCTTATTATTTACCAAAATTGCCCAAAAAACAGGATATCGATATCGATTTTTATCAATTGCTTGGAAACGGAGTAAGTTATCGATTATCGGAAACAAACTCGATCTGCGCGGGAACTAGGAGCACCTACATCTTAAATTGCAATTCTCTAGCTCTTATAGGCTCTGAGATCCTTGCGTCCATACATATGGACGGACTGACGGACGGACTGACAGACGGACATGGCTAGATCGACTCGGCTATTGGTGCTGATCAAGAATATATATACTTTATGTGGTCGGAGATGCTTCCTTCTGCCTGTTACATACATTTGGATTTCGCACAAATAAAATATACCCTTATACCCATTTTTAATGGGTTCAGGGTATAAAAATGTAACAAAAATATTGGAACCTAAATACAAAACAAGTAAGAAGCTCTAGTCGCCTCCCGACTAGGGAATACCCTAAACCCTCTTCTTCCAACATGAAATGCATATAAGTTAACACATAACACTTAATATAGGATATTTCATAAGACCTTATGACCTTTGACCTTATGTCCGTTGCGTCCGTGAAAGTATTACAATCTTTTAATGCCCTTCACTTTATCATTAAGTTCCCGAAGATCAAAATGGCTTGCAGAAGATGATGCTGTATCCAGTTGCACATGAGAATGCTGTGCTACAAATTGACGACAACATTATAGCTGAGTGCGGAGATCAAGTGCTTACCCTTAAAATTTGCACTTCCACGCCGGGAGGAACCTTTTGTCAATTTTCACCGACCAGCTCTTGTGCCAGAGAGCTGCATGCTGGTGGCTTGGCAAACTGCCAAATGCAGCCGAGTCACTTAGAGCCGATCACTTGGGTTCACGGAGCGAATCTAATCACGTTCAATAATTGGGCTCTGATCAACGAAACTAAGTACTTGAATCGCAACAACGTCCAGAGTAAGTTCCCCGGCATCGCGGCATTTCCCCTTCTGAACGTCACCGGCCACCAAGACGTGTTGAGTCTCCCCTACCTTCATCGCCTGAATGAACGTAACCTGGAGATCATCAAGGAAGTCAAGGACGAAATTGGAAGTGTCGACAGCGTGGTAATAGCCTTCTTGTTGGGTGCTGTGTGTTGCACCATAATTTGCGTCGGAGGCACCTACCGTCGGTTCACCAAAAACATGGCATCGGCCAAGGAGATTAAGAAGGTGATCGCCGAGTTAGGAACGGCCGAGGGCGGCCTTAACTTAAAAGGGGAGCAGTTAACAGAGGCCAACGACACCAGCTCCAGATGCTGATATAGCACTGAGCCGGATGTTCTTACGAGCTAACAGGGGGCAGCAAAATGCAATTTAACACCAGCCGCAGATGCTGACATAGTCTGGGCCGGATGTTCTTGCACGACGGCAGCGCACGAGGCGCAAGTTAAGCATTCTAGCGGCCGTTGTGAAAGCACAAAATAGCTTAGGTATTTTTGATCAATCTTTTGTAAATTTAGTTTTTAATGCGGCTTTCACTGAGGCACATCGGCCCAGGGACTTCGCGCTTAAATTAACTCACTCACTACGGCGTATCGGCCTAGTGTTTTATAAATAACCGAAATAAAGTCTTGCGACGAAAATCCGCGAAGACCTTATTATTTAATTCTTAATTTATATATATTCTATTTTAAAAGCTATATGTCAAGTTGAGTCACCAAACTTGACTCTTATTATTTACCAAAATTGCCCAAAAAACAGGATATCGATATCAATTTTTACCGATTGCTTGGAAACGGAGTAAGTTATCGATTATCGGAAACAAACTCGATCTGCGCAGGCACTAGGAGCACCTACATCTAAAATTTCAAGTCTCTAGTTCTTATAGGTTCTGAGATCCTTGCGTTCATACATATGGACGGACTGACAGACGGACTGACAGACGGACATGGCTAGATCGACTCGGCTATTGATGCTGATCAAGAATATATATACTTTATGGGGTCGGAGATGCTTCCTTCTGCCTGTTACATACATTTGATTTTCCACAAATACAATATACCCATTATTAATGGGTTCAGGGTATAAAAATGTAAAAAGGAAAGACTGAAATAGAAAAAAACTAACATAGCTTATAACCGTACAAAACACGAACAGATATAATCTAAAATTAAGACTTGAAAAAAAGCCTGTTATTGTAATAATTTGACACAATTATGTTTAAGCGCCTTCCCAAAAGCATGATTCTCATCCACACAGCCAACGCGATACACATCTACAAATATGACTCACCTGTTATTCCCCTGCAACAAGGCGTCGTCTGGAGAGTAAACTTTTTAAACTAGCCCACATTATTGAGCTGGATAAGATTCGACGAATCATTGACGACATAAGGGAGGAAACAAACTTGGTCACCGACCACCGGATCAGAGCACTAATGACCCACTATTTGGAAGAAGCAAGTGAGGGCCTCGCCCGTGTAACACATACAGCCAGGAGAACAAAACGCGACATTAACTGGCTAGGATCGGATTGGAAATGGGTTGCTGGATCACCGGATGCATCGGATTGGACCGCCATCCTGACGTCATAAGAAAATGTTGCTAGAAATAACAACCCACAAATCAAAATCAACACACGGCTCTTCGAGTCGACTCAGGAATCAGTCCAGCGACTCAACAATGTTATCGGAAAGGTAGGTGAACGCCTGTAGACGAGGATATCCACGTTTTCACGACGGTGATGCACAAGGCCATTATTCTTGGAAATCAAGTAAATGAGATCACAAGAGCTTGCCAATTAGTGAAATCAGGGGTTGTTAACACGAATCTACTAGACCACGGAGCAATAGCAACGATACTATTGGAAACAGAGAGCCTTCACTACCAGAACGCCATCGAAGCCGTGGAGTTCTCTCGACCCTCCATCCTAACAAACGGAACATTTTTTCTATATATCGTAGCTATGCCTAAGGTCTTAAAAAGGAAGTATCAACTAATACTTCTCTTCCCTACAACCTTTGAAGGAAAACACGTGGTGCTAGATTTCCAAAAGCTGGCCACGGATTATCAGGAAACATACGCCGTCCTCTGAGACTGCCTTTCAATAGGCAACACAACTGTTTGCCAAGAAAGAAACTTACAATAGTTGGACGAAAACTGTTGCATACCAAGACTGTTGTAGGTATTTGAGGAACAACCGGGAAATTTTTCCAATTTCAACGGAACTATAAATACTGCCTCAAAAAAACATTACCTAATGGGCTCGTTTATAGTACAGTATAGTAACGAGACGATTACCATGGGAGATAGGAAATACAGCAGTTATACGACAACGCAATTGATGGCTATGCCGGCTGTGTTAACCAAAGTAACAGCCGCAGGATATGAACTGTCATTGGAATATGTTCATAATTTCAACCTGGAAAACCTGAAGAAACCTGTCGAGCATGTCCGCCGGAATTTTATTTTCATTTTCCCTGGAAGCAACATTGGCATCGGTTGTTATGACATTGTTGTACTAATTTGGCGGAAGTTGACATCAACCAAAGGCATTCCGAAAACATCCGACGTCGCCGGCAGCTGAAGAAACAAATTAGACCGAAGGTTTAGTAATCCGCGAGACGCAGATATTGAATGAGGGAGGTGTTAACACCGTACACCACCCTTGCCCCTCACAACAACCACAAGTCTTCGTGCCAACGGCACACATCAGTCGCTGCCTATAAACTCTCTTCAAGTGGCCACTTCTCTTCGCTACAACAACGACTGCTGCTCATAAACTCTCTTTAAGTGCCTTCTCATAAACCATTCTGCACGTCAAGCGCTTTGGGCGCAACAACAATGTTGTCACCCGACAGCGCAACGTCAACATATTAAACGCAACGACGACGTTTCGCCGTATGCACTGCAACTATGCTGACATCGCTATGTGCTGACTACGATTCGAGCGCGACGATGGGTCAACGAGCGACCAACAGACTTGGAAGCAAGTTAGATTCAATTCTGGCGAGGAAACGATAAGAACACAAGGCGGTTCTATTTTACTTTGATTAAAGAACATACAACTGAGAACCGACATCCAGTTATTTCATTACCCAAGCAATTCTTACGCTTCCACAGGACTTCGAGGATGTTTCATCATTACTTGTTGAGATAGTCATTGAGACTGCCGTAACTTTTATAATAGCAGCCACTTTACTTTTTGGTAGGGGTTAGTAAAGTTTCTCCTTAGATGGGCTACTGTTTTTTCTATACCCCTGTTGTTGCTATCCCTGTGATATATCTAGACTTCTTGTTCTAATTTGCTTGAGTCTGTCATGTCATCTAACATTCCTGTATATCCGATAATTTGGTACAGGTTTGTGCGTAAGAAATATTCTTTGAAAATTTCTTCTATGATATTGAAAATGTTGTTGGGGACGAAAACTGCGTGCGTTCTATTAGGCTTTAGAATTTGTCTTAGTATTTGCGTTATTTTGTCCTTATCGAATTGGATCTCGTTATTGTTTTGATTTATATTGTTACTATCGTTGCGTCTAGACCTCTTGTCCCGTAGTCTATATTCTTGATTTTGCTCTTTTTTTTCTATTTTTTTGTGAGAAATATATTTCTCTTTCTTTTAATGCCCATTCAAGGCCCTATCGAAGGTTGGTCGGCCTCAGGGATCTAACTGTCTCTCCTAATGGGGCTCTAATTCCTGACAGGAACGAATTCAGACATATGTCTGCAAATAAGTTTTTTGGTTTTATTCAATAAGGGTTCAGATTCCTTTGTGTCGGTTAATCTAAACAAGGCAAGTTTGATTTCACAGACTTTCTGGTATAAAACGCGTAAGGAAAATCCCCCTTGAGCTAAATTATGTAGTTCATACATAAGAGTGCCTCTCCTTGATTAGGAGGAAGCGAACTTGATATTGACGTCATTGGAGTGTATCGTCCGCTCTAGCAAGTCTAACGTCCGAAAGGCTAGTACTGATTCTTTGCTTACTTGTAGTTTTTGGATGAGTTTTTCCACTCTCCCAATATTCGACATTTACTACTTAGCTTCTGTCTGTACCTTGGTTATTTGCTACTGTTATCCTGTTATCTTTTCAAATTTTGACTTAATTTGGTAATGTTGTAATATAATTTCAAGTGTTTGTGTTTTATACTAATGTATCTAGGGTATACATTGTGTTTTTGTTTGTAACTTATTACTAGTTTTCCATTAGATTGTGTTTAATGTGTATATATATACGAAGCTTGCGAAGCTTCCGTGGTGGAACGTGTGTTTTATCTGTAGATTGCGTTTTGTTAGTATGTATTCATAATTAATTTTAATTAATTTCATTATTAAAATGTGTAGTGTGCCATGGAAAACAAATAGTTGCATATTTTTGTTTTTTGTAAACAATTTTAATCATAAATACCGATTCGAACATATTAGTTGCAACTCATTTGTCGCGTACGGGGGGCGGTTTAATAAATTGTGAATTTCTGCCTTTAGTGTGCAAGTCACTTTGAAATGTAGCACCACTTGCCGTATATTCGAACTTCTTGTGTCTTGTAGGCGACTTGTTCGCTGGGGTTTATATGTATTGCTGCCTTTGGTATATAAGTCGCCCTGAAATATATCCACAGCTACAACTTCTTCAAACTTGTTGTGACGTTTTGCTTGCTGGTTCGTTTTGCTTTGCCGCCTTTGGCTATGTAAGTCGCACTGAAGTACATACACAATTGCAGCTGTTTTCGAACCGATTGTACGAGGGAAGTTTCTTTTGTTTTGAAACATCTTGTTGCGTTGAAAATTGTAAGTCGGCTTGAAATACAAGTTCAATTGCAACGGTTTTGACTTCACTATCGTACCACATTTTATATTTCACTTTATATTTGCTTGCAGTTGTTCTTGAACTAATTGTATGAGAGAATTTTATTTTAATAATTATAAAAATAACGTTGCGTTGAAATTCGTAAGTCGCCTTGAAATTCGAGTTCAACTGCAACAGTTTCAACTTCACCGTTTGTACTGCCGTGTGTGTGTATTTTACTTAATATATTCATTGTTGTTATATTTAATATTGCAGCGACTTCGATTTCTTTTTGTTTTCTTTTTTTTATACATATATATATATAATTTTTTTGGGCGAAAATATTTCTTTTAACCACATTCGTTCCACCATAGCATCTTTTTCTTTATACGCATTTTACTTTAACTTACAAGATAATGATACAAAGGAGCTTCATGATCCGTAGTCCGACTGCGCCAATTACCAGAGGGGAACCTTGTCCAGTGTTAAAGGAGACTTCCTTAGTGCCTTGTAATGTGACCTCTGAAAAGGTTCCTCCAGATTTAGTTTAATGTTAAGTCAAGAATTTAATGATGCGAAATAAAAAGATTACAACCGCTTTGTATTGAAGTTCAAACCAAACTAAGCTGCCAAGCTGGTCGTCGATGGTGTCCCATTTCAATATGTGTCGCAACATCAACATCCTGTCTATTACTGATGTTGCGTTTTTGGGCTGATGTAGCAACATAGTGCCACAATGTATTGTTGTTGTGTAGGCACTTTTGGTCAAATACAGGGTGTCTTATTTAGTGCCGCCCACACAATGAAGACTGCTTATGTTGGCTTGCTTCGTGGAGGCTTGGGGGGGGGGGGTGCCATCTCGAGAGAGGCTGAGATGGTAACTCGCGCTTCCTTGCCCTACCGCTCCCAAGCATTTTAAATTAAGCAAATAGTAAGAAAAAAAAAACAGCGCCATAATTTTCGTTGTTATATATTTGTATAGAATAAAGAGAAGCTATTACTGGGTTCAAATTATTCAATTTTCTTAATTGGCAAGAGCCTATAGAGAGAGGCCATTTTGTTATCTATTTATTACCAATATATTACAGTCGAAACTGAAAACGTAAAAGCTAGCATGCCCACTTTTAACCCGGGCTTTCACTTTGTTCAGTTTTAAAGCATTCCACGTCCTTGTTGCAGACCAATTGACAAACTAAGTAAGGTAAGCTTAGAAACTTATCACTGCTTTCATTGCTCATATTAATATTCATTCATATGAATTGCCTCACCTCAAGTGCACAATAGAAAAATGTCTGATTTCTGTCTTTGTGGTCTCGAACCCCAAACCTCATTACTTACCATACATATAGTGGTGACAGCTAGCGGTAAAAATTGGTAGCCTTACACTTCTTGTAGATCAGGTCTGCCGTCGACTTTGTTTTTGGATCCACAACCCGCTCACTTGTAATGTACTTCGAAAACGAAGCGACGCAAATACCATCGACCAGCTTTGCTGAAGGCAGGCTGGCGACTAACTTCGTTGCTCGAGTCAGCATCAGCTAGCCGCGACTTCGGCATTCGAACAGCCAGTCTTGGCAAGTCTTGCGAAATCATAAAAGCCAGTTTAGGAAGCCAAGCTAGAAATTTTGCGTCGCATGCAAATGTATGGGCGTTACTCATCTTAGTGCTTATATTGGTCTTTGGTGGTACTATTGATTTCTTGTGTAAGAACTGCTCCGCACGATTGCTTACAGTTGTAATGACAAATTCTTTGCTAAAATCAGAGTATTGTAGCAATGATGGCTGAATTAAATATCTTCAGCTGTCTGTCTGAAATAATTGCAAAATGCAACAAATCTTCTAGCGCTATCTGTGTTCGGGATGGGTATTTCTCAATGACATCGTATTTTTCGTCATCTAGTAAGATACGTTTCTCAGGAAGAGGAAATTGTTTCTGATACTAGTCATATAATATCGCTATATTCCGCACATAGTTTATTTAATAGTTTAGCAAATTGTTGGGGAAAGTTTGTATTTAATTTTGTTATTATTTGATTTTGTCTTTCGACAGTAGAAGGGTTAAGAATATTATATTAACTGAAAGGGCAATATTTCCGAAGTCTACTATTTCATTAGTATTTGTGGTGTTTAATAGCCGGATGTAAGTGTTTGTTGAATATGTTATACACGCTCCAATAAATATACCATTTTTATACATTGAACCCATTAAAAATGGGTATAAGGGTATATTGTATTTGTGCGAAAGCCAAATGTATGTAACAGGCAGAAGGAAGCATCTCCGACCCCATAAAGTATATATATTCTTGATCAGCATCAATAGCCGAGTCGATCTAGCCATGTCCGTCTGTCTGTCCGTCCGTCCGTCCGTATGTATGAACGCAAGGATCTCGGAACCTATAAGAGCTAGAGACTTGAGATTTTAGATGTAGATGCTCCTAGTTCCCGCGCAGATCGAGTTTGTTTTTCGATAATCGATAACTTACTCCGTTTCCAAGCAATCGATAAAAATCGGTATCGATATCCTGTTTTTTAGGCAGTTTTGGTAAATAATAAGTGCTAGAGTCACCAAACTTGACATATAGCTTCTAAAATAGAATATATATATATATGCATTTGATGTTGGAAGAAGAGGGTTCAGAGTATCCCCTAGTCGGGAGCTCCCGACTAGAACCTCTTTCTTGTTTATTATACCCTGAACCCATTAAAAATGGGTATAAGGGTATAATGTATTTGTGCGAAAGCCAAATGTATGTAACAGGCAGAAGGAAGCATCTCCGACCCCATTAAGTATATATATTCTCGATCATCATAAATAGCCGAGTCGATCTAGCCATGTCCGTCTGTCTGTCCGTCCATCCGACCGTCCGTCCGTCCGTTCGTATTTATGAACGCAAGGATCTCAGAAGCTTTAAGAGCTAGAGACTTAAAATTTTAGATGTAGGTGCTCCTAGCTGCCGCGCAGATCGAGTTTGATTCCGATAATCGATAACTTACCCCGTTTCCAAGCAATCGATAAAAATCGATATCCTGTTGTAGATTTGTAGATTTGTCAACCGCGCTGGCTGTTTGCACCTTAATAGCCATTACTACCTGTAACTACCGCGGTTGCTGTTGTTGCCTCCAAGATAGTTATTGGGATGCGGTTGCTATACAACAGAACTGTATCTGGTCGGCCAGTTGCATCGTCGCAGCTGTTGACAAAATTTATAAATGGCTTCGTTCGTGTTATTAAATTGTCCGGAATTCATTATAAGCTTTACTTTGTGTATAGAGCAATTTTTATACCCTGAACCCATTAAAAATGGTCCTCCTAGTGCCCGCGCAGCACGAGTTTGTTTCCCATATCCGACAACTTGCTCCGTTTTAGATATCGAAACCCTGGGCTTGACCAATTTGGTAATTAATAAGAGTTAAAATCACCAAACTTGACACGCAGTTTCTATAATAGTATATATATATCAAGTACCTTTCATTTTATAGCTATCAGCGCCTCCCTCCTTCTACCTGATAGCTATAAAAATCAGCTAAAAACCACTTTATACTGCCCAACAATTTAAGACACAATTTAAATCCAATTGACTTTTTGAGAATATAAAAATATTCCATAGAACAATAATATCTACTGTTGAAAATTTCATCAAGATCGGTTAAGAAACACGAAAAGTTATTAAAGAAAATATGTTTTGGCTGCCCTCGTGCTTGCCTCAAGCTAGCGCGAATTGCAAGAGATTCTGTATACATATACACACACACATTTATGCGCGTCTTTTTTGAATTCTATCAACAGCATTGCAATTGCGATTGTATTGGTTTCTGGGTTGTGTATATGTGCTACTATTTAAATTGTTTATTTTTTTTATGTCGGTATCGATTAGTTGTTGGTTTGGCTGTTGAGTAGAGGCGGCAGCAAGTAGTGTGGTTTGTTGCGAGTTCGAACCCTGTCGAGGAAACGATTTTTTTTTAAATTTTTTTTTATAACTGCGAGCTGCATTTGATGTTGGTAAAAGAGTGTTTAGGGTATCCCCTAGTTGGAAACTTCCGACTAGACCATTGCTTTCACAGCTTGTGTAGTGGAATATTTATTTGTTAAGGTCGATGAAATACCATCAGCAATGTATGCACCTTCCAGGGCTTTGGTCAATTGTTCTATATTTTGGGTGTAACCATTGGCCGTTTTATGCTCATTCTGCTAAGTCGCCTTTTACTGATGTCCTTAGCTTGTGTGTCTGTAATTGTTTCTTCAGGTTCTATCAAGTTTCTATCGTAACTTAACTAAACTTTCGTGTGTTCCATTAAACGAATCAACTTTTTCGAGTGCGTCGAGAACGGACTGCCTCCAGATCGCGGAGAACAGTTCCACGACAGTGTTCCAATAGGGGGGCTTGGGAATGTCGGAGCTTTTCATTAGCCTTACGGATTTTAATCCGCCGTTGTCTGCTTAAGTGTCGTTTGTGCCCTTTTTTATTGTCGTTAGCCGATTTTGGGGCCGTTAACTTCGTTAGCCTCGTGGATACTTATCTAATCGTATGGCCGTGCACCGTTTTGTTTTCGAAAAAAAATTGTACACTCCAAGTCCCCCAACTCACTCAGATTTCTAAATTTTCCTTTCGGATTCCTTTTGATTCTGCTATTGTTATTGTTGTTGAGGTTTAATTGGTTTTAGGTTTCCACATCTAGTTACATCGATCCTGTGCTGGTCCTGTAAACATCTTAAACGAGCTTCCTGATTTGACTCAGTTTTGGAATGTTTTTATTGAATTGAAGTGAGCTTATCGTAGATTAAAAATTTGACATAGCATAATTATTTTTAAGCTAACATATTCTGAGAGGGAGAGCGTACTCATGCATATGTAGTTGCATTAAAGTATTAGTGCGCGTGCAGCTTTGTACTTTTTGTACATAGCACTCCTCGTCATTGCCCGTGGGATGCATGGTCAGAGCTTATGCTGTAAGACGGCAAAAGACACATGTATACGCGTTTTCTTTGAATTTTATCAACAGCATTGAAATTGTATTGTTTTCTGTGCTGTCTATATGCGCTGCTATTTTCATTGTATTTTTATACCCTGAACCCATTAAAAATGGGTATAAGGGTATATTGTATTTGTGTAAAATCCAAATGTATGTAACAGGCAGTAGTAAGCTTCTCCGACCCCATAAAGTGTATATATTCTTGATCAGCATCAATAGGGTATCCCCTAGTCGGGAGCTCTCGACTATTACCTCTTACTTGTTTTTTTTTTTATGGATTAGTTGTTGGTTTGGCTGTTGACTTTGTTGCAAATTCGGACCCTATATATATTTTTTTTTAATTTTAAATCATTCTACCATGAGTTTTGTTCATTATTTTAATGAAAATCCAGTTTATTGTTCTTTGCTAGGATATGTAATTACACTAACCAAACAAAATATAGACTGGACATCACATAGAGGGAAATTGGGCACAAAAATATCGGTGGCATCGGGTTTAAAATAGCGAGCAAGGGTGTAAGATGTACATATGATGTCTTTTTATTCGCTTACACTACAAGAAACTAATTGGCTTACTCTCTTCCATATGATTTGTGCGATAGAACGGCAACGCTGTTTATTTTCATCTCGCTCACCTTACTCTCAGTGCTAACTCCTGTTTGGGGATCATTTAAATGTGTGTGTGAATGTGTCCGATAAGTAAAAATGCGCACAAATTCAATTTTTTCAACAGTCGGTGACATTTCTACTCTTTTGAAGGCACGAGTAATATGAAATAAAGAAAGGGTTTGCCAAGTGTATTTAAAATATTTTGGAATCGCTATTCACGCATATTTGCATATATTGAATATGAATATAACAATTTGTGTGCCTGTTGCTTGCCTGCCTGCCTTTCCCCGATGCAAATTTGACAAGATTTTGGAATTTCTCATTTTCGACCTTTACACACAGACACACACACAAATTTGTATGAAAGGGCAGATCATGGGCGCAAATGAAAATTTCATTATTGGCACGCGTCTGACGCGCGCCCTTCTTTTTAATGATTTTGGGCTTAAATTGATCAATGAATGTTGACCCCTTATTACCTGCAGCAGCCCGTTGGGCCGAAAGGGTAAACTTTTAGCAAGCACTTGCACCTGCAAACATATGCAGGTCAAGTGATTGATCACCTAAATAATTTAATGACCAGCGGAAATTTGTGTAAAAATTAAAATCTCTTATAATATTCAAATAAACCAAATAAAGGAGCGATTTTATATTTATAGTATTCATACTTTTACTGACTTATCATATTAAGCCTTTTCATTCAATTTATGCAATCCTGACGCGTGCCAATAATGAAATTTTCCAACCGCTTTCTAACATCCCACGCCGTCAACTTCTGCCACTAACCATTTAACATATAGATGAGACAACTTGTACAATTCATGTGGACATTCAAAATTGTTGACATCTGGTCCAAACTGGACTTCGTTTTTTTATTTCGGTTCCGAGAGACGCTTACTTGCTCAGAGAGCAGGAGACTAAGAAATACATGTGGTTTTTAGTGGTAAAACGGCATCGCTGTATTTTATCTTGCTCCATCCTGTCTATTACTGATGTTGCGTTTTTGGGCTGATGTAGCAACATAGTGCCACAATGTATTGTTGTTGTGTAGGCACTTTTGGTCAAATACAGGGTGTCTTATTTAGTGCCGCCCACACAATGAAGATTGCTTATGTTGGCTTGCTTCGTGGAGGCTTGGGGGGTGCCATCTCGAGAGAGGCTGAGATGGTAACTCGCGCTTCCTTGCCCTACCGCTCCCAAGCATTTTAAATTAAGCAAATAGTAAGAAAAAAAAAAACAGCGCCATAATTTTCGTTGTTATATATTTGTATAGAATAAAGAGAAGCTATTACTGGGTTCAAATTATTCAATTTTCTTAATTGGCAGGAGCCTATAGAGAGAGGCCATTTTGTTATCTATTTATTACCAATATATTACAGTCGAAACTGAAAACGTAAAAGCTAGCATGCCCACTTTTAACCCGGGCTTTCACTTTGTTCAGTTTTAAAGCATTCCACGTCCTTGTTGCAGACCAATTGACAAACTAAGTAAGGTAAGCTTAGAAACTTATCACTGCTTTCATTGCTCATATTAATATTCATTCATATGAATTGCCTCACCTCAAGTGCACAATAGAAAAATGTCTGATTTCTGTCTTTGTGGTCTCGAACCCCAAACCTCATTACTTACCATACATATAGTGGTGACAGCTAGCGGTAAAAATTGGTAGCCTTACACTTCTTGTAGATCAGGTCTGCCGTCGACTTTGTTTTTGGATCCACAACCCGCTCACTTGTAATGTACTTCGAAAACGAAGCGACGCAAATACCATCGACCAGCTTTGCTGAAGGCAGGCTGGCGACTAACTTCGTTGCTCGAGTCAGCATCAGCTAGCCGCGACTTCGGCATTCGAACAGCCAGTCTTGGCAAGTCTTGCGAAATCATAAAAACCAGTTTAGGAAGCCAAGCTAGAAATTTTGCGTCGCATGCAAATGTATGGGCGTTACTCATCTTAGTGCTTATATTGGTCTTTGGTGGTACTATTGATTTCTTGTGTAAGAACTGCTCCGCACGATTGCTTACAGTTGTAATGAAAAATTCTTTGCTAAAATCAGAGTATTGTAGCAATGATGGCTGAATTAAATATCTTCAGCTGTCTGTCTGTAATAATTGCAAAATGCAACAAATCTTCTAGCGCTATCTGTGTTCGGAATGGGTATTTCTCAATGACATCGTATTTTTCGTCATCTAGTAAGATACGTTTCTCAGGAAGAGGAAATTGTTTCTGATACTAGTCATATAATATCGCTATATTCCGCACATAGTTTATTTAATAGTTTAGCAAATTGTTGGGGAAAGTTTGTATTTAATTTTGTTATTATTTGATTTTGTCTTTCGACAGTAGAAGGGTTAAGAATATTATATTAACTGAAAGGGCAATATTTCCGAAGTCTACTATTTCATTAGTATTTGTGGTGTTTAATAGCCGGATGTAAGTGTTTGTTGAATATGTTATACACGCTCCAATAAATATACCATTTTTATACATTGAACCCATTAAAAATGGGTATAAGGGTATATTGTATTTGTGCGAAAGCCAAATGTATGTAACAGGCAGAAGGAAGCATCTCCGACCCCATAAAGTATATATATTCTTGATCAGCATCAATAGCCGAGTCGATCTAGCCATGTCCGTCTGTCTGTCCGTCCGTCCGTCCGTATGTATGAACGCAAGGATCTCGGAACCTATAAGAGCTAGAGACTTGAGATTTTAGATGTAGATGCTCCTAGTTCCCGCGCAGATCGAGTTTGTTTTTCGATAATCGATAACTTACTCCGTTTCCAAGCAATCGATAAAAATCGGTATCGATATCCTGTTTTTTAGGCAGTTTTGGTAAATAATAAGTGCTAGAGTCACCAAACTTGACATATAGCTTCTAAAATAGAATATATATATATATGCATTTGATGTTGGAAGAAGAGGGTTCAGAGTATCCCCTAGTCGGGAGCTCCCGACTAGAACCTCTTTCTTGTTTATTATACCCTGAACCCATTAAAAATGGGTATAAGGGTATAATGTATTTGTGCGAAAGCCAAATGTATGTAACAGGCAGAAGGAAGCATCTCCGACCCCATTAAGTATATATATTCTCGATCATCATAAATAGCCGAGTCGATCTAGCCATGTCCGTCTGTCTGTCCGTCCATCCGACCGTCCGTCCGTCCGTTCGTATTTATGAACGCAAGGATCTCAGAAGCTTTAAGAGCTAGAGACTTAAAATTTTAGATGTAGGTGCTCCTAGCTGCCGCGCAGATCGAGTTTGATTCCGATAATCGATAACTTACCCCGTTTCCAAGCAATCGATAAAAATCGATATCCTGTTGTAGATTTGTAGATTTGTCAACCGCGCTGGCTGTTTGCACCTTAATAGCCATTACTACCTGTAACTACCGCGGTTGCTGTTGTTGCCTCCAAGATAGTTATTGGGATGCGGTTGCTATAAAACAGAACTGTATCTGGTCGGCCAGTTGCATCGTCGCAGCTGTTGACAAAATTTATAAATGGCTTCGTTCGTGTTATTAAATTGTCCGGAATTCATTATAAGCTTTACTTTGTGTATAGAGCAATTTTTATACCCTGAACCCATTAAAAATGGTCCTCCTAGTGCCCGCGCAGCACGAGTTTGTTTCCCATATCCGACAACTTGCTCCGTTTTAGATATCGAAACCCTGGGCTTGACCAATTTGGTAATTAATAAGAGTTAAAATCACCAAACTTGACACGCAGTTTCTATAATAGTATATATATATCAAGTACCTTTCATTTTATAGCTATCAGCGCCTCCCTCCTTCTACCTGATAGCTATAAAAATCAGCTAAAAACCACTTTATACTGCCCAACAATTTAAGACACAATTTAAATCCAATTGACTTTTTGAGAATATAAAAATATTCCATAGAACAATAATATCTACTGTTGAAAATTTCATCAAGATCGGTTAAGAAACACGAAAAGTTATTAAAGAAAATATGTTTTGGCTGCCCTCGTGCTTGCCTCAAGCTAGCGCGAATTGCAAGAGATTCTGTATACATATACACACACACATTTATGCGCGTCTTTTTTGAATTCTATCAACAGCATTGCAATTGCGATTGTATTGGTTTCTGGGTTGTGTATATGTGCTACTATTTAAATTGTTTATTTTTTTTATGTCGGTATCGATTAGTTGTTGGTTTGGCTGTTGAGTAGAGGCGGCAGCAAGTAGTGTGGTTTGTTGCGAGTTCGAACCCTGTCGAGGAAACGATTTTTTTTTAAATTTTTTTTTATAACTGCGAGCTGCATTTGATGTTGGTAAAAGAGTGTTTAGGGTATCCCCTAGTTGGAAACTTCCGACTAGACCATTGCTTTCACAGCTTGTGTAGTGGAATATTTATTTGTTAAGGTCGATGAAATACCATCAGCAATGTATGCACCTTCCAGGGCTTTGGTCAATTGTTCTATATTTTGGGTGTAACCATTGGCCGTTTTATGCTCATTCTGCTAAGTCGCCTTTTACTGATGTCCTTAGCTTGTGTGTCTGTAATTGTTTCTTCAGGTTCTATCAAGTTTCTATCGTAACTTAACTAAACTTTCGTGTGTTCCATTAAACGAATCAACTTTTTCGAGTGCGTCGAGAACGGACTGCCTCCAGATCGCGGAGAACAGTTCCACGACAGTGTTCCAATAGGGGGGCTTGGGAATGTCGGAGCTTTTCATTAGCCTTACGGATTTTAATCCGCCGTTGTCTGCTTAAGTGTCGTTTGTGCCCTTTTTTATTGTCGTTAGCCGATTTTGGGGCCGTTAACTTCGTTAGCCTCGTGGATACTTATCTAATCGTATGGCCGTGCACCGTTTTGTTTTCGAAAAAAAATTGTACACTCCAAGTCCCCCAACTCACTCAGATTTCTAAATTTTCCTTTCGGATTCCTTTTGATTCTGCTATTGTTATTGTTGTTGAGGTTTAATTGGTTTTAGGTTTCCACATCTAGGTACATCGATCCTGTGCTGGTCCTGTAAACATCTTAAACGAGCTTCCTGATTTGACTCAGTTTTGGAATGTTTTTATTGAATTGAAGTGAGCTTATCGTAGATTAAAAATTTGACATAGCATAATTATTTTTAAGCTAACATATTCTGAGAGGGAGAGCGTACTCATGCATATGTAGTTGCATTAAAGTATTAGTGCGCGTGCAGCTTTGTACTTTTTGTACATAGCACTCCTCGTCATTGCCCGTGGGATGCATGGTCAGAGCTTATGCTGTAAGACGGCAAAAGACACATGTATACGCGTTTTCTTTGAATTTTATCAACAGCATTGAAATTGTATTGTTTTCTGTGCTGTCTATATGCGCTGCTATTTTCATTGTATTTTTATACCCTGAACCCATTAAAAATGGGTATAAGGGTATATTGTATTTGTGTAAAATCCAAATGTATGTAACAGGCAGTAGTAAGCTTCTCCGACCCCATAAAGTGTATATATTCTTGATCAGCATCAATAGGGTATCCCCTAGTCGGGAGCTCTCGACTATTACCTCTTACTTGTTTTTTTTTTTATGGATTAGTTGTTGGTTTGGTCAAAGTCAACATTGTTGCAAATTCGGACCCTATATATATTTTTTTTAATTTTAAATCATTCTACCATGAGTTTTGTTCATTATTTTAATGAAAATCCAGTTTCTTGTTCTTTGCTAGGATATGTAATTACACTAACCAAACAAAATATAGACTGGACATCACATAGAGGGAAATTGGGCACAAAAATATCGGTGGCATCGGGTTTAAAATAGCGAGCAAGGGTGTAAGATGTACATATGATGTCTTTTTATTCGCTTACACTACAAGAAACTAATTGGCTTACTCTCTTCCATATGATTTGTGCGATAGAACGGCAACGCTGTTTATTTTCATCTCGCTCACCTTACTCTCAGTGCTAACTCCTGTTTGGGGATCATTTAAATGTGTGTGTGAATGTGTCCGATAAGTAAAAATGCGCACAAATTCAATTTTTTCAACAGTCGGTGACATTTCTACTCTTTTGAAGGCACGAGTAATATGAAATAAAGAAAGGGTTTGCCAAGTGTATTTAAAATATTTTGGAATCGCTATTCACGCATATTTGCATATATTGAATATGAATATAACAATTTGTGTGCCTGTTGCTTGCCTGCCTGCCTTTCCCCGATGCAAATTTGACAAGATTTTGGAATTTCTCATTTTCGACCTTTACACACAGACACACACACAAATTTGTATGAAAGGGCAGATCATGGGCGCAAATGAAAATTTCATTATTGGCACGCGTCTGACGCGCGCCCTTCTTTTTAATGATTTTGGGCTTAAATTGATCAATGAATGTTGACCCCTTATTACCTGCAGCAGCCCGTTGGGCCGAAAGGGTAAACTTTTAGCAAGCACTTGCACCTGCAAACATATGCAGGTCAAGTGATTGATCACCTAAATAATTTAATGACCAGCGGAAATTTGTGTAAAAATTAAAATCTCTTATAATATTCAAATAAACCAAATAAAGGAGCGATTTTATATTTATAGTATTCATACTTTTACTGACTTATCATATTAAGCCTTTTCATTCAATTTATGCAATCCTGACGCGTGCCAATAATGAAATTTTCCAACCGCTTTCTAACATCCCACGCCGTCAACTTCTGCCACTAACCATTTAACATATAGATGAGACAACTTGTACAATTCATGTGGACATTCAAAATTGTTGACATCTGGTCCAAACTGGACTTCGTTTTTTTATTTCGGTTCCGAGAGACGCTTACTTGCTCAGAGAGCAGGAGACTAAGAAATACATGTGGTTTTTAGTGGTAAAACGGCATCGCTGTATTTTATCTTGCTCCCACTACAGGAAACTGTTTTGGGTTACTCTCAACCATATGATTTGTGCTATAGAAAGGTATCGCTGTTTTTTATATCGCTCTCACTACAGGATACTGTTTTGGCTTACTCTCAGTGCTTTCAATGCTCTCTTATTATGACTAGGGATCATTTAAATGTATGTATGTGTATGTGTCCACACAAGCAGCAATTCGCACAATTTCAATTTTTTTCCAAATATCGGACGCATTTCTTCCCTTTTGAAGGGACAAGTAATATAAAATAATAATGAAAGGGTTTGGCACGTCCTGCTGGCATGTGTGCACATACAATTTTTTGTACTTGTCATGCTCGCAAGCTCTACACACACACAAACGTGTGTCAATGAGCAGATCATGGGCTCATTTTTGTATTATATTCCCCCGCTCACCCATGTTTAGAACACAGAAATAATATAGTTAGTAAAAGGTCAAATTCAAATATGTAAAAGCTAAATATTCTTGTTAGTAAAAAGTCTAATTTAAATATGTAAACGCTTAATATTCTAAGTCAATAAAATTATTAATGCTATATATATAGTAAATAAACGCCCCATTTGGTTTTTATTTTGTTTTTTTGCAAAAATTTGCGTTGGTCATAAAATCATTTAAGTGACCAGTCAGTTGACCTAAATATGTCAGTGCAGGTGCTTGCCAAGCGTTTACCCTTTCGGCCTTACGGGCTACTGCTCGTAATAAGGGGTCAACATTCATTCATCAGTTCAAACCCGAAATCAAAAATGAAGGACGCGAGTTATCTACCGTTACCGAGGGACATAACAATTGTGTCCCGGTCGAAGAATTTTGTTTGATGCAGTTTCACTTTTTATTGTTCTTTTATATACTCATATATTTAAATAAGCAATTAACTGAAGGGTTTGATTCTTCAGCCAAGACTGACTTTACATTTGTTTTTCAATCTTATCCTAAGCTAATGCTTACAATATATTTTCGAATTGTTTCCTAACATGAGTCTGAGAATTTTCTGTAGTAGCTGTTTTCAATTGCTAGCGATAAAAGTGTCGCAACCACATCCTCTAAGGCTGCTTAGATCAAATTTTGATAAAAGGCTCATAAAAACTGTTACAATTTACCGATGCCTTGTGAGGGTGGCGAGAGACAAGGGGAAGGGAATATAACTTTCCTATTCTTGGCAGTTTAGTTGGCGGTATCGACTCTGCGACTCCGTCGCTGGGAGATGCGCTAGTCAAACGTGTGATGATCTGCTTATTCACACACATTTGTGTGTGTGTGTAAGTTAACACATAAAAATTTGACTGCATAGGTCATAAGAACACTATTTTGCAGTGTAATTTGCTTACATTGCGATATTCTGCTGTCGCATGAGTTCAGTGCCCGGCCACTGCGGCAGCAGCGGTAACCTGACACTTGCCTATGTCGCAAGCGACAGTGTTGGCGTATGCTGATTCTGCTTGCCGGATATAGCAGCTGAAACTTATGCACATTTCAATTCTAGTTTAGTATTGTATCCAACTTTGTAAGAACAACTTCTACTAATATACTGCTCCGGCACTTGCCGTCATTAATCCGTTTTACTAATTGTTTTATTGCTGAGCCACAAGACCAGTGATTTGGAAAGCTAGTTGCTTTCCGAACATAATCTACAAGCAATATAACCTTACCAATCTCAGCACCTTTGACGAGGATCTGAATATACAACATCAACATCTACAATTAAGAAATCAAGTAACTGGCGCCCAACCAACGAGAATCTACACCCTTAGAAAGGGTTAAAAACCTATATCCCGTACTATGTAGGTTCATTACAAATTTTTTCAAATCATTGAAAGCTGAATTTAAATTAAACTGCTGAATACAGCAAAAGTGTACTGTGAATATATCAAGCCATTCTTAAAACAAGTAAGAGGTTCTAGTCGGGAGCTCCCGACTAGGGGATACCCTGAACCGTCTTATTCCAACACCAAATAAATTAATAAAAAAAAGTTCCCTTGGCTCGAACTCGCAACTGACCGCATTACTTGCTGCCGACTCTACTCAACAGCCACACCAGCAAAAAAAAAAAAAATAATACTTTCCCCGGTAGGGCTCGAACTCGCGACAGACTGCACCACTTGCTATGCCTCTACTCAGCAGCCACACCAACAATTAAGTACTTATGATAAAAAAACTAAAATAACATTACAAAAAAAAAGATGCAATTACCATGCCAAAGAATGCAAAGCAGACGCGCTTGAATGTGTGTGTGTACATGTATACAGAAATTCCTAAAGCTGCTGCCCCATTCAATTGCGCAGTTGCATATAACTTTGGCTTTTCTTAACCGATCTTTATGAAATTTTCTACAGTATATCTTATTGTACCATAGAATATTTGTGTATTCTGAAAAAGTCAATTGCATTTAAATTGTGGTTTAAATTGGTTGGCAATAAAAGTTGGGTTATTAACTTATAGCTCTGGGGGGATAGCGGGAAGGTGGCGAAAGGTATGAAATGAAAGATAATTGAAATATCTATAATATTCTAGAAGCAACATATCACGTTTGGTGGCTCTAGCTCTTATTATTTACCCAATTTGCTAAAAAAAAACAGGACGTTGATATCGATTTTTATCGATTGCTTGGAAACGAAGTAAGTTATCGATTATTGGAAACAAACTCGATCTGCGCGGGAGCTAGGAGCATCTACATCTAAAATTTAAAGTCTCTAGCTCTTATATGTAGGTTCTGAGATCCTTTGACTCATACATACGGACGGACGGACGGACGGACAGACAGACGGACATGGCTAGATCTAGGAGCATCTACATCTAAAATTTAAAGTCTCTAGCTCTTATAGGTTCTGATATCCTTTGACTCATACATACGGACGGTCGGACGGACGGACAGACAGACGGGCATGGCTAGATCGACTCGGCTATTGATGCTGATCAAGAATATATATACTTTGTGGGTTCGGAGAAACTTCCTTCTGCCTGTTACATTTGGCTTTCGCACAAATACAATATACCCTTATACCCATTTTTAATAGGTTCAGGGTATAAAAACAAAACCACAAATAAATATTTACATTTGTGCTTCATACTTAAGCGGTCTATGTCAATTAGTGCATTTCGCGGAAGCAACAAAATTTTGTTGTAAACTAGTAGCGCATATGAGCTGGTTACAAGCGATTAAATATTAAAGCAGAGTGTGACAGTGGAACAGACTGGGATCCAGAGAAAAGCAACTATCAAGTGAACATAGACTTTAGTAATAGCCACACACAAAAGCGAAATGAATGTAAATCAAGTACAAGAGCTAGTGCAGAACGCTGTTAGCCAAGCTTTGGCGCAGCAGGAGCAGTGATTCCAGGCACAGTTAAGTGAGATGAGCGCAAGAGTTAGCAATTTGTGCATTCAAGCGCCACAATTCCATAGAACAATAAGATCTACTGTTGAAAATTTCATCAAGATCGGTTAAGAAACACGAAAAGTTATTAAAGAAAATATGTTTTGGCTGCCCTCGTGAGGCAGCTAGCGCGAATTGCAAGAGATTCTGTATACATATACACACACACATTTATGCGCGTCTTTTTTGAATTCTATCAACAGCATTGCAATTGCGATTGTATTGGTTTCTGGGCTGTGTATATGTGCTACTATTTAAATTGTTTATTTTTTTTATGTCGGTATCGATTAGTTGTTGGTTTGGCTGCTGAGTAGAGGCGGCAGCAAGTAGTGTGGTTTGTTGCGAGTTCGAACCCTGACGAGGAAACGATTTTTTTTTTAATTTTTTTTTATAACAGCGAGCTGCATTTGATGTTGGTAAAAGAGTGTTCAGGGTATCCCCTAGTTGGAAACTTCCGACTAGACCATTGCTTTCACAGCTTGTGTAGTGGAATATTTATTTGTTAAGGTCGATGAAATACCATCAGCAATGTATGCACCTTCCAGGGCTTTGGTCAATTGTTCTATATTTTGGGTGTAACCATTCGCCGTTTTATGCTCATTCTGCTAAGTCGCCTTTTACTGATGTCCTTAGCTTGTGTGTCTGTAATTGTTTCTTCAGGTTCTATCAAGTTTCTATCGTAACTTAACTAAACTTTCGTGTGTTCCATTAAACGAATCAACTTTTTCGAGTGCGTCGAGAACGGACTGCCTCCAGATCGCGGAGAACAGTTCCACGACAGTGTTCCAATAGGGGGGCTTGGGAATGTCGGAGCTTTTCATTAGCCTTACGGATTTTAATCCGCCGTTGTCTGCTTAAGTGTCGTTTGTGCCCTTTTTTATTGTCGTTAGCCGATTTTGGGGCCGTTAACTTCGTTAGCCTCGTGGATACTTATCTAATCGTATGGCCGTGCACCGTTTTGTTTTCGAAAAAAAATTGTACACTCCAAGTCCCCCAACTCACTCAGATTTCTAAATTTTCCTTTCGGATTCCTTTTGATTCTGCTATTGTTATTGTTGTTGAGGTTTAATTGGTTTTAGGTTTCCACATCTAGGTACATCGATCCTGTGCTGGTCCTGTAAACATCTTAAACGAGCTTCCTGATTTGACTCAGTTTTGGAATGTTTTTATTGAATTGAAGTGAGCTTATCGTAGATTAAAAATTTGACATAGCATAATTATTTTTAAGCTAACATATTCTGAGAGGGAGAGCGTACTCATGCATATGTAGTTGCATTAAAGTATTAGTGCGCGTGCAGCTTTGTACTTTTTGTACATAGCACTCCTCGTCATTGCCCGTGGGATGCATGGTCAGAGCTTATGCTGTAAGACGGCAAAAGACACATGTATACGCGTTTTCTTTGAATTTTATCAACAGCATTGAAATTGTATTGTTTTCTGTGCTGTCTATATGCGCTGCTATTTTCATTGTATTTTTATACCCTGAACCCATTAAAAATGGGTATAAGGGTATATTGTATTTGTGTAAAATCCAAATGTATGTAACAGGCAGTAGTAAGCTTCTCCGACCCCATAAAGTGTATATATTCTTGATCAGCATCAATAGGGTATCCCCTAGTCGGGAGCTCTCGACTATTACCTCTTACTTGTTTTTTTTTTTATGGATTAGTTGTTGGTTTGGTCAAAGTCAACATTGTTGCAAATTCGGACTCTATATATATTTTTTTTTAATTTTAAATCATTCTACCATGAGTTTTGTTCATTATTTTAATGAAAATCCAGTTTCTTGTTCTTTGCTAGGATATGTAATTACACTAACCAAACAAAATATAGACTGGACATCACATAGAGGGAAATTGGGCACAAAAATATCGGTGGCATCGGGTTTAAAATAGCGAGCAAGGGTGTAAGATGTACATATGATGTCTTTTTATTCGCTTACACTACAAGAAACTAATTGGCTTACTCTCTTCCATATGATTTGTGCGATAGAACGGCAACGCTGTTTATTTTCATCTCGCTCACCTTACTCTCAGTGCTAACTCCTGTTTGGGGATCATTTAAATGTGTGTGTGAATGTGTCCGATAAGTAAAAATGCGCACAAATTCAATTTTTTCAACAGTCGGTGACATTTCTACTCTTTTGAAGGCACGAGTAATATGAAATAAAGAAAGGGTTTGCCAAGTGTATTTAAAATATTTTGGAATCGCTATTCACGCATATTTGCATATATTGAATATGAATATAACAATTTGTGTGCCTGTTGCTTGCCTGCCTGCCTTTCCCCGATGCAAATTTGACAAGATTTTGGAATTTCTCATTTTCGACCTTTACACACAGACACACACACAAATTTGTATGAAAGGGCAGATCATGGGCGCAAATGAAAATTTCATTATTGGCACGCGTCTGACGCGCGCCCTTCTTTTTAATGATTTTGGGCTTAAATTGATCAATGAATGTTGACCCCTTATTACCTGCAGCAGCCCGTTGGGCCGAAAGGGTAAACTTTTAGCAAGCACTTGCACCTGCAAACATATGCAGGTCAAGTGATTGATCACCTAAATAATTTAATGACCAGCGGAAATTTGTGTAAAAATTAAAATCTCTTATAATATTCAAATAAACCAAATAAAGGAGCGATTTTATATTTATAGTATTCATACTTTTACTGACTTATCATATTAAGCCTTTTCATTCAATTTATGCAATCCTGACGCGTGCCAATAATGAAATTTTCCAACCGCTTTCTAACATCCCACGCCGTCAACTTCTGCCACTAACCATTTAACATATAGATGAGACAACTTGTACAATTCATGTGGACATTCAAAATTGTTGACATCTGGTCCAAACTGGACTTCGTTTTTTTATTTCGGTTCCGAGAGACGCTTACTTGCTCAGAGAGCAGGAGACTAAGAAATACATGTGGTTTTTAGTGGTAAAACGGCATCGCTGTATTTTATCTTGCTCCCACTACAGGAAACTGTTTTGGGTTACTCTCAACCATATGATTTGTGCTATAGAAAGGTATCGCTGTTTTTTATATCGCTCTCACTACAGGATACTGTTTTGGCTTACTCTCAGTGCTTTCAATGCTCTCTTATTATGACTAGGGATCATTTAAATGTATGTATGTGTATGTGTCCACACAAGCAGCAATTCGCACAATTTCAATTTTTTTCCAAATATCGGACGCATTTCTTCCCTTTTGAAGGGACAAGTAATATAAAATAATAATGAAAGGGTTTGGCACGTCCTGCTGGCATGTGTGCACATACAATTTTTTGTACTTGTCATGCTCGCAAGCTCTACACACACACAAACGTGTGTCAATGAGCAGATCATGGGCTCATTTTTGTATTATATTCCCCCGCTCACCCATGTTTAGAACACAGAAATAATATAGTTAGTAAAAGGTCAAATTCAAATATGTAAAAGCTAAATATTCTTGTTAGTAAAAAGTCTAATTTAAATATGTAAACGCTTAATATTCTAAGTCAATAAAATTATTAATGCTATATATATAGTAAATAAACGCCCCATTTGGTTTTTATTTTGTTTTTTTGCAAAAATTTGCGTTGGTCATAAAATCATTTAAGTGACCAGTCAGTTGACCTAAATATGTCAGTGCAGGTGCTTGCCAAGCGTTTACCCTTTCGGCCTTACGGGCTACTGCTCGTAATAAGGGGTCAACATTCATTCATCAGTTCAAACCCGAAATCAAAAATGAAGGACGCGAGTTATCTACCGTTACCGAGGGACATAACAATTGTGTCCCGGTCGAAGAATTTTGTTTGATGCAGTTTCACTTTTTATTGTTCTTTTATATACTCATATATTTAAATAAGCAATTAACTGAAGGGTTTGATTCTTCAGCCAAGACTGACTTTACATTTGTTTTTCAATCTTATCCTAAGCTAATGCTTACAATATATTTTCGAATTGTTTCCTAACATGAGTCTGAGAATTTTCTGTAGTAGCTGTTTTCAATTGCTAGCGATAAAAGTGTCGCAACCACATCCTCTAAGGCTGCTTAGATCAAATTTTGATAAAAGGCTCATAAAAACTGTTACAATTTACCGATGCCTTGTGAGGGTGGCGAGAGACAAGGGGAAGGGAATATAACTTTCCTATTCTTGGCAGTTTAGTTGGCGGTATCGACTCTGCGACTCCGTCGCTGGGAGATGCGCTAGTCAAACGTGTGATGATCTGCTTATTCACACACATTTGTGTGTGTGTGTAAGTTAACACATAAAAATTTGACTGCATAGGTCATAAGAACACTATTTTGCAGTGCAATTTGCTTACATTGCGATATTCTGCTGTCGCATGAGTTCAGTGCCCGGCCACTGCGGCAGCAGCGGTAACCTGACACTTGCCTATGTCGCAAGCGACAGTGTTGGCGTATGCTGATTCTGCTTGCCGGATATAGCAGCTGAAACTTATGCACATTTCAATTCTAGTTTAGTATTGTATCCAACTTTGTAAGAACAACTTCTACTAATATACTGCTCCGGCACTTGCCGTCATTAATCCGTTTTACTAATTGTTTTATTGCTGAGCCACAAGACCAGTGATTTGGAAAGCTAGTTGCTTTCCGAACATAATCTACAAGCAATATAACCTTACCAATCTCAGCACCTTTGACGAGGATCTGAATATACAACATCAACATCTACAATTAAGAAATCAAGTAACTGGCGCCCAACCAACGAGAATCTACACCCTTAGAAAGGGTTAAAAACCTATATCCCGTACTATGTAGGTTCATTACAAATTTTTTCAAATCATTGAAAGCTGAATTTAAATTAAACTGCTGAATACAGCAAAAGTGTACTGTGAATATATCAAGCCATTCTTAAAACAAGTAAGAGGTTCTAGTCGGGAGCTCCCGACTAGGGGATACCCTGAACCGTCTTATTCCAACACCAAATAAATTAATAAGAAAAAGTTCCCTTGGCTCGAACTCGCAACTGACCGCATTACTTGCTGCCGACTCTACTCAACAGCCACACCAGCAAAAAAAAAAAAAATAATACTTTCCCCGGTAGGGCTCGAACTCGCGACAGACTGCACCACTTGCTATGCCTCTACTCAGCAGCCACACCAACAATTAAGTACTTATGATAAAAAAACTAAAATAACATTACAAAAAAAAAGATGCAATTACCATGCCAAAGAATGCAAAGCAGACGCGCTTGAATGTGTGTGTGTACATGTATACAGAAATTCCTAAAGCTGCTGCCCCATTCAATTGCGCAGTTGCATATAACTTTGGCTTTTCTTAACCGATCTTTATGAAATTTTCTACAGTATATCTTATTGTACCATAGAATATTTGTGTATTCTGAAAAAGTCAATTGCATTTAAATTGTGGTTTAAATTGGTTGGCAATAAAAGTTGGGTTATTAACTTATAGCTCTGGGGGGATAGCGGGAAGGTGGCGAAAGGTATGAAATGAAAGATAATTGAAATATCTATAATATTCTAGAAGCAACATATCACGTTTGGTGGCTCTAGCTCTTATTATTTACCCAATTTGCTAAAAAAAAACAGGACGTTGATATCGATTTTTATCGATTGCTTGGAAACGAAGTAAGTTATCGATTATTGGAAACAAACTCGATCTGCGCGGGAGCTAGGAGCATCTACATCTAAAATTTAAAGTCTCTAGCTCTTATATGTAGGTTCTGAGATCCTTTGACTCATACATACGGACGGACGGACGGACGGACAGACAGACGGACATGGCTAGATCTAGGAGCATCTACATCTAAAATTTAAAGTCTCTAGCTCTTATAGGTTCTGATATCCTTTGACTCATACATACGGACGGTCGGACGGACGGACAGACAGACGGACATGGCTAGATCGACTCGGCTATTGATGCTGATCAAGAATATATATACTTTGTGGGTTCGGAGAAACTTCCTTCTGCCTGTTACATTTGGCTTTCGCACAAATACAATATACCCTTATACCCATTTTTAATAGGTTCAGGGTATAAAAACAAAACCACAAATAAATATTTACATTTGTGCTTCATACTTAAGCGGTCTATGTCAATTAGTGCATTTCGCGGAAGCAACAAAATTTTGTTGTAAACTAGTAGCGCATATGAGCTGGTTACAAGCGATTAAATATTAAAGCAGAGTGTGACAGTGGAACAGACTGGGATCCAGAGAAAAGCAACTATCAAGTGAACATAGACTTTAGTAATAGCCACACACAAAAGCGAAATGAATGTAAATCAAGTACAAGAGCTAGTGCAGAACGCTGTTAGCCAAGCTTTGGCGCAGCAGGAGCAGTGATTCCAGGCACAGTTAAGTGAGATGAGCGCAAGAGTTAGCAATTTGTGCATTCAAGCGCCACAATTCCATAGAACAATAAGATCTACTGTTGAAAATTTCATCAAGATCGGTTAAGAAACACGAAAAGTTATTAAAGAAAATATGTTTTGGCTGCCCTCGTGCTTGAGGCAGCTAGCGCGAATTGCAAGAGATTCTGTATACATATACACACACACATTTATGCGCGTCTTTTTTGAATTCTATCAACAGCATTGCAATTGCGATTGTATTGGTTTCTGGGCTGTGTATATGTGCTACTATTTAAATTGTTTATTTTTTTTATGTCGGTATCGATTAGTTGTTGGTTTGGCTGCTGAGTAGAGGCGGCAGCAAGTAGTGTGGTTTGTTGCGAGTTCGAACCCTGACGAGGAAACGATTTTTTTTTTAATTTTTTTTTATAACAGCGAGCTGCATTTGATGTTGGTAAAAGAGTGTTCAGGGTATCCCCTAGTTGGAAACTTCTGACTAGACCATTGCTTTCACAGCTTGTGTAGTGGAATATTTATTTGTTAAGGTCGATGAAATACCATCAGCAATGTATGCACCTTCCAGGGCTTTGGTCAATTGTTCTATATTTTGGGTGTAACCATTCGCCGTTTTATGCTCATTCTGCTAAGTCGCCTTTTACTGATGTCCTTAGCTTGTGTGTCTGTAATTGTTTCTTCAGGTTCTATCAAGTTTCTATCGTAACTTAACTAAACTTTCGTGTGTTCCATTAAACGAATCAACTTTTTCGAGTGCGTCGAGAACGGACTGCCTCCAGATCGCGGAGAACAGTTCCACGACAGTGTTCCAATAAGGGGGCTTGGGAATGTCGGAGCTTTTCATTAGCCTTACGGATTTTAATCCGCCGTTGTCTGCTTAAGTGTCGTTTGTGCCCTTTTTTATTGTCGTTAGCCGATTTTGGGGCCGTTAACTTCGTTAGCCTCGTGGATACTTATCTAATCGTATGGCCGTGCACCGTTTTGTTTTCGAAAAAAAATTGTACACTCCAAGTCCCCCAACTCACTCAGATTTCTAAATTTTCCTTCCGGATTCCTTTTGATTCTGCTATTGTTATTGTTGTTGAGGTTTAATTGGTTTTTGGTTTCCACATCTAGGTACATCGATCCTGTGCTGATCCTGTAAACATCTTAAACGAACTTCCTGATTTGACTCAGTTTTGGAATGTTTTTATTGAATTGAAGTGAGCTTATCGTAGATTAAAAATTTGACATAGCATAATTATTTTTAAGCTAACATATTCTGAGAGGGAGAGCGTACTCATGCATATGTAGTTGCATTAAAGTATTAGTGCGCGTGCAGCTTTGTACTTTTTGTACATAGCACTCCTCGTCATTGCCCGTGGGATGCATGGTCAGAGCTTATGCTGTAAGACGGCAAAAGACACATTTATACGCGTTTTCTTTGAATTTTATCAACAGCATTGAAATTGTATTGTTTTCTGTGCTGTCTATATGCGCTGCTATTTTCATTGTATTTTTATACCCTGAACCCATTAAAAATGGGTATAAGGGTATATTGTATTTGTGTAAAATCCAAATGTATGTAACAGGCAGTAGTAAGCTTCTCCGACCCCATAAAGTGTATATATTCTTGATCAGCATCAATAGCCGAGTCGATCTAGCCATATCCGTCTGTCTGTCTGTCCGTCCGTCCGTGCATCCGTCCGTATGTATGAACGCAAGGATCTGAGAACCTGTAAGAGCTAGAGACTTGAAATATGTAGATGCTCCTAGTTCCCGCGCAGATCGAGTTTGTTTCCGATAATCGATAACTTACTCCGTTTCCAAGCAATCGATAAGAATCGATATCGATATCCTGTTTTTGGGCAATTTTTGTAAATAATAAGAGCTAGAGTCACCAAACTTGACATATAGCTTCTAAAATAGAATAAATATATATATATATATTTGATGATGGAAGAAGAGGGTTCAGGGTATCCCCTAGTCGGGAGCTCTCGACTATTACCTCTTACTTGTTTTTTTTATGGATTAGTTGTTGGTTTGGCTGTTGACTTTGTTGCAAATTCGGACCCTATATATATTTTTTTTTAATTTTAAATCATTCTACCATGAGTTTTGTTCATTATTTTAATGAAAATCCAGTTTCTTGTTCTTTGCTAGGATATGTAATTACACTAACCAAACAAAATATAGACTGGACATCACATAGTGGGAAATTGGGCACAAAAATATCGGTGGCATCGGGTTCAAAATAGCGAGCAAGGGTGTAAGATATACATATGATGTCTTTTTATTCACTTACACTACAAGAAACTAATTGGCTTACTCTCTTCCATATGATTTGTGCGATAGAACGGCAACGCTGTTTATTTTCATCTCGCTCACCTTACTCTCAGTGCTAACTCCTGTTTGGGGATCATTTAAATGTGTGTGTGAATGTGTCCGATAAGTAAAAATGCGCACAAATTCAATTTTTTCAACAGTCGGTGACATTTCTACTCTTTTGAAGGCACGAGCAATATGAAATAAAGAAAGGGTTTGCCAAGTGTATTTAAAATATTTTGGAATCGCTATTCACGCATATTTGCATATATTGAATATGAATATAACAATTTGTGTGCCTGTTGCTTGCCTGCCTGCCTTTCCCCGATGCAAATTTGACAAGATTTTGGAATTTCTCATTTTCGACCTTTACACACAGACACACACACAAATTTGTATGAAAGGGCAGATCATGGGTGCAAATGAAAATTTCATTATTGGCACGCGTCTGACGCGCGCCCTTCTTTTTAATGATTTTGGGCTTAAATTGATCAATGAATGTTGACCCCTTATTACCTGCAGCAGCCCGTTGGGCCGAAAGGGTAAACTTTTAGCAAGCACTTGCACCTGCAAACATATGCAGGTCAAGTGATTGATCACCTAAATAATTTAATGACCAGCGGAAATTTGTGTAAAAATTAAAATCTCTTATAATATTCAAATAAACCAAATAAAGGAGCGATTTTATATTTATAGTATTCATACTTTTACTGACTTATCATATTAAGCCTTTTCATTCAATTTATGCAATCCTGACGCGTGCCAATAATGAAATTTTCCAACCGCTTTCTAACATCCCACGCCGTCAACTTCTGCCACTAACCATTTAACATATAGATGAGACAACTTGTACAATTCATGTGGACATTCAAAATTGTTGACATCTGGTCCAAACTGGACTTCGTTTTTTTATTTCGGTTCCGAGAGACGCTCACTTGCTCAGAGAGCAGGAGACTAAGAAATACATGTGGTTTTTAGTGGTAAAACGGCATCGCTGTATTTTATCTTGCTCCCACTACAGGAAACTGTTTTGGCTTACTCTCAACCATATGATTTGTGCTATAGAAAGGTATCGCTGTTTTTTATATCGCTCTCACTACAGGATACTGTTTTGGCTTACTCTCAGTGCTTTCAATGCTCTCTTATTATGACTAGGGATCATTTAAATGTATGTATGTGTATGTGTCCACACAAGCAGCAATTCGCACAATTTCAATTTTTTTCCAAATATCGGACGCATTTCTTCCCTTTTGAAGGGACAAGTAATATAAAATAATAATGAAAGGGTTTGGCACGTCCTGCTGGCATGTGTGCACATACAATTTTTTGTACTTATGCTCGCAAGCTCTACACACACACAAACGTGTGTCAATGAGCAGATCATGGGCTCATTTTTGTATTATATTCCCCCGCTCACCCATGTTTAGAACACAGAAATAATATAGTTAGTAAAAGGTCAAATTCAAATATGTAAAAGCTAAATATTCTTGTTAGTAAAAAGTCTAATTTAAATATGTAAACGCTTAATATTCTAAGTCAATAAAATTATTAATGCTATATATATAGTAAATAAACGCCCCATTTGGTTTTTATTTTGTTTTTTTGCAAAAATTTGCGTTGGTCATAAAATCATTTAAGTGACCAGTCAGTTGACCTAAATATGTCAGTGCAGGTGCTTGCCAAGCGTTTACCCTTTCGGCCTTACGGGCTACTGCTCGTAATAAGGGGTCAACATTCATTCATCAGTTCAAACCCGAAATCAAAAATGAAGGACGCGAGTTATCTACCGTTACCGAGGGACATAACAATTGTGTCCCGGTCGAAGAATTTTGTTTGATGCAGTTTCACTTTTTATTGTTCTTTTATATACTCATATATTTAAATAAGCAATTAACTGAAGGGTTTGATTCTTCAGCCAAGACTGACTTTACATTTGTTTTTCAATCTTATCCTAAGCTAATGCTTACAATATATTTTCGAATTGTTTCCTAACATGAGTCTGAGAATTTTCTGTAGTAGCTGTTTTCAATTGCTAGCGATAAAAGTGTCGCAACCACATCCTCTAAGGCTGCTTAGATCAAATTTTGATAAAAGGCTCATAAAAACTGTTACAATTTACCGATGCCTTGTGAGGGTGGCGAGAGACAAGGGGAAGGGAATATAACTTTCCTATTCTTGGCAGTTTAGTTGGCGGTATCGACTCTGCGACTCCGTCGCTGGGAGATGCGCTAGTCAAACGTGTGATGATCTGCTTATTCACACACATTTGTGTGTGTGTGTAAGTTAACACATAAAAATTTGACTGCATAGGTCATAAGAACACTATTTTGTTTATAAGAACGCAAGAATGTTGCAGTGCAATTTGCTTACATTGCGATATTCTGCTGTCGCATGAGTTCAGTGCCCGGCCACTGCGGAAGCAGCGGTAACCTGACACTTGCCTATGTCGCAAGCGACAGTGTTGGCGTATGCTGATTCTGCTTGCCGGATATAGCAGCTGAAACTTATGCACATTTCAATTCTAGTTTAGTATTGTATCCAACTTTGTAAGAACAACTTCTACAAATATACTGCTCCGGCACTTGCCGTCATTAATCCGTTTTACTAATTGTTTTATTGCTGAGCCACATGACCAGTGATTTGGAAAGCTAGTTGCTTTCCGAACATAATCTACAAGCAATATAACCTTACCAATCTCAGCACCTTTGACGAGGATCTGAATATACAACATCAACATCTACAATTAAGAAATCAAGTAACTGGCGCCCAACCAACGAGAATCTACACCCTTAGAAAGGGTTAAAAACCTATGTCCCGTACTATGTAGGTTCATTACAAATTTTTTCAAATCATTGAAAGCTGAATTTAAATTAAACTGCTGAATACAGCAAAAGTGTACTGTGAATATATCAAGCCATTCTTAAAACAAGTAAGAGGTTCTAGTCGGGAGCTCCCGACTAGGGGATACCCTGAACCCTCTTATTCCAACACCAAATAAATTCATAAAAAAAAGTTCCCTTGGCTCGAACTCGCAACTGACCGCATTACTTGCTGTCGACTCTACTCAACAGCCACACCAGCAAAAAAAAAAAAAAATAATACTTTCCCCGGTAGGGCTCGAACTCGCGACAGACTGCACCACTTGCTATGCCTCTACTCAGCAGCCACACCAACAATTAAGTACTTATGATAAAAAAACTAAAATAACATTACAAAAAAAAAGATGCAATTACCATGCCAAAGAATGCAAAGCAGACGCGCTCGAATGTGTGTGTGTACATGTATACAGAAATTCTTAAAGCTGCTGCCCCATTCAATTGCGCAGTTGCATATAACTTTGGCTTTTCTTAACCGATCTTTATGAAATTTTCTACAGTATATCTTATTGTACCATAGAATATTTGTGTATTCTGAAAAAGTCAATTGCATTTAAATTGTGGTTTAAATTGGTTGGCAATAAAAGTTGGGTTATTAACTTATAGCTCTGGGGGGATAGCGGGAAGGTGGCGAAAGGTATGAAATGAAAGATAATTGAAATATCTATAATATTCTAGAAGCAACATATCACGTTTGGTGGCTCTAGCTCTTATTATTTACCCAATTTGCTAAAAAAAAACAGGACGTTGATATCGATTTTTATCGATTGCTTGGAAACGAAGTAAGTTATCGATTATCGGAAGCAAACTCGATCTGCGCGGGAGCTAGGAGCATCTACATCTAAAATTTAAAGTCTCTAGCTCTTATAGGTTCTGAGATCCTTTGACTCATACATACGGACGGACGGACGGACGGACAGACAGACGGACATGGCTAGATCGACTCGGCTATTGATGCTGATCAAGAATATATATACTTTGTGGGGTCGGAGAAACTTCCTTCTGCCTGTTACATACATTTGGCTTTCGCACAAATACAATATACCCTTATACCCATTTTTAATAGGTTCAGGGTATAAAAACAAAACCACAAATAAATATTTACATTTGTGCTTCATACTTAAGCGGTCTATGTCAATTAGTGCATTTCGCGGAAGCAACAAAATTTTGTTGTAAACTAGTAGCGCATATGAGCTGGTTACAAGCGATTAAATATTAAAGCAGAGTGTGACAGTGGAACAGACTGGGATCCAGAGAAAAGCAACTATCAAGTGAACATAGACTTTAGTAATAGCCACACACAAAAGCGAAATGAATGTAAATCAAGTACAAGAGCTAGTGCAGAACGCTGTTAGCCAAGCATTGGCGCAGCAGGAACAGTGATTCCAGGCACAGTTAAGTGAGATGAGCGCAAGAGTTAGCAATTTGTGCATTCAAGCGCCACAAGTGGAAGTTTATCAGAGAATTTTGGTGAATTCAAAAATCAGATGCGATATTCCTCTCGATATAATAAAATCAGTTCCCGAGTTAAGTGGGGGATTCGCCGAGTATGTAGCATGGAGACAATCGGCCGTAGACGCGTACGAGCTGTTCAAACCATATAATGGCAGCTGCACGCATTACCAATCGGTAACAATCATCAGAAATAAAATTAGGGGCGCAGCTAGGGCAGTGCTAGTGCACTAGTGCGACGCAATCATAGCTAGGCTAGATTGCTCATATGCAGATAAAACTTTGCTACGCCTTTTGAGGCAAAACCTCGAGATGGTTAGGCAAGGCTAACCAAACAAGGCCAAACACGTCAGATAGGGTAACAGGACCAAGGCGGCAGCGACTGAACAACGTTGTTCAGAGCGCCCCTGATTCGCAAGAGACGGAATATCAAAGGTCGGCGGAGGCCTCTGCAATCGACATCGAAGACGACAGCGAGTCATAAACGAACTACTCAATGCATTTTTTAAGGAACGCTCCCGGCTTCCATACATCAAGCGACAGCTGGGTGGGAAAAATATAAGAATATTAATTGATACAGGAGCGGCAAAGAATTATATTAAGCCCGTAAAGGAGCTATAAGAAGTAATTCCTGTCGAAAGCCCTTTCACTGTAAGCTCGATACACGGTTCGAGCAAAGTAACCAGTAAGTGTCTTATGAACATTTTTGGCAAAGTCTCCCCATTCTTCATGCTAGACACACTCAGCTCATTTGATGCCATTATTTGATTCGACTTGTTAACACAAGCAGAAGTAGCGTTGAACTTACGTAACAACACTATTAATTACAAAAACAAATCCGAGCAGTTGCAGTATCATTACTGTGACAGTGTTAACTTCACAGATGTGGATGACATAATATTGCCTGCATCCGTCAAAAAAGAATTCAAAAGCGTGATTTTGAAAGGAATAAACGTGTTTTCGACCTCTAACGAGGCGTTGCCATTCAATACCTCAGTCATTGCTACAATCCGCACTGTAGACAACGAGCCAGTCTACACAAAATTATATACTTACCCAATGGGCGTTACAGATTTCGTAAATAACGAAATCAAGCAGTTACTTAAAGATGGCATCATTAGACCATTAAAGTCCCCATACAACAGCCCAGCATGGGTTGTTGACAAAAAAGGCCTTGACAGCAATGGCAGCAAAAATAATCGATTAGTGATCGACTTTAGGAAGCTAAACGAGCCAACTATAGCCGATCGATACCAAATGCCGAATATTCGAATGATTCTAGCGAATCTGGGAAAATCAAAATTTGTTACAACTAGATTAAAAATCGGAGTATCACCAAATTTATCTAGCAGAACAAGACCGTGAGAAAACGTCATTCGCAGTGAACGGCGGCAAATATGAGTTTTGCTGTCTTCAAAGAGCCATTGAGGGGACACATAGAAAAAATATGCTACGTTTATGGAGATGACGTAATAATCTTTTCTAAAATGGAAACTTACCATGTGCTACATATTGACACAATTTTAAAATGCTTGGCCTATGCCAACAATAGAGTAGCACAAGAGAAACCCAAGTTCTTTAAAGAGAGCGTGGAATTCTTAAGCTTTGTGGAGACTCAAAACGGGGCAAAAACTTACCCTGAAAAGGTCAGGGCGATACAAGAGTATACTGAGCCGAAAAATCTGTTCAGCCTGCGATCATTTCTGCGGCTAGCTAGGTACTACAGGGGGTTTATGAAGGACTTCGCAGCAATAGCAAGGCCTCTAGCTTTCGAAAGACTAAGGAATATCCTGGCATCAGAAGATGTCATACTTATGTACCCAGACTTGAAGCAGCCCTTTGACCTAGCTACTGACGCCTCAATGGATGGCATCGGTGCAGTCCTATCCCAAGGGGGCAGACCTATTTCCATGATTTCACGCACGCTAAAGCAAAGCGAGACACACTACGCCACGAATGAGCGAGAGTTGTTAGCTATTGTCTGGGCTCTAAGTAAACTGCAAAATTACCACTATGGGACAAAAGAAATCAATATTTTTACTGATCTTCAGCCCCTTACTTTTGCTGCATCAGATAGAAACACGAACGCAAAAATCAAACGATGGAAGGCATTCATCGATGAACACAACGCAAAAGTGTTTTACAGACCAGGCAAAGAAAATTACGTGGCGGATGCCCTGTCTCGTCAAAATGTAAACGCCTTACAAAACGGTATACAGACAGACGCCGCAACGATTCACAGCAAAATGTCATTGACCTACACGATTGAAACGACTGAAAAGCCTTTAAACTGTTTCAAAAATCAAATTGATCTTGAAGAAGCGAAATTCCCAATGAAACGAGTTATCATACTCTTTGCCCAAAAAATAGGCCACCTTATAAACTTCACAGACAAAAACATCCTATCTGAAACAATCGGGCCACTCATCAACACAGACGCGGTAAACGCAATACACTGCGATATACCAGCACTAGCCAGTATACAACATGATTTGGTGCTAAATTTTCTGGCAACCGAGTTCTGGCACTGCAAAAATATAGTGGTCAACATTACAGATAAAAATGAACAAATCGAAATTGCGCCCGCAGCGCCCGCAAAAGCCACTGAAGGTGCACCGCAACACGCCACTTTTGCGTGATTGGTTAGTGACACTGCTCTTTTGTTGGTAATCATGTTAACTCCTCCCTTGCTTAGTTGAGAAACGTCCTCGGACGCCTTGAAACCTTTCTGCAGTTTCCAATTGGTAATATTGCATTAACGCAGTGAGCTATGATGTTTTTTCGTCGGCAAGGTTGAAGGTTCTGTTATTGTGATGTACAGGGTATAAGTATTCTCTTACAAATTAAACTTAGCTTAGGGTAATTAATTATTAAATGTAAAATTGGTATATAATAGAACTTTTAATTGGGCTTCTTCCGTCAAGTCAGTATGGTTATGATCGAAAAATGCTCTTTGATTATGTTTTATTAATCATTGGGGTCTAATATTTCCGGGTTCACAATTCCAATATTTGTGACTGTAACGGCTAGCATTAGAGTTTTAAGTTCCTAAATCAATATCCTATTTCTTGAGAGCATTGTTTCGTATGTGTTCTGTATTTATTTGTAATTTTTTTAATTTTTTGTTAGAATGTTTACTGCGTCTGTTAGTTAATTTAACGGTTATTAAGTTTTTGTATTGAGGTTTACCTGTCTATTTTCAAATTCAATTAGCTCCTTTTGTGTCATTTTGAGCCTTTTAAAGTCGTAAATTTCTTTGCTTCATTGCTCATTTCCGCGTCCATTGTTAGTTAGTTGAGTGCTTTACATTTTGAAAGCGTTTTCCAATTATCGTGTCTACATCCATAAACGAGATGTAGTTCGCGTTCGGGTAGTCAGTCAATTTGACCGTTGTCATTGTGACAAAAAGTAGGATAGTCCAGATCCTGAGTGTAAGCTTATATTCTTGTCTTTTATTTGATTTCACTATGCTTTAAGGGCATTATCTGCTAATTCTGCGTCAAGCTCTAAGGGAGATGAATGCTGTTTGCAGTTAGTTGATAGGTAATATTTCACCTGCATATAACAATAGCTATTTCTTCAAGTACTTGTTTCTAAGGGTGACGATCATATTTCGCCCTCTGACAAATTTTCCAATTTGTACCGACATCGTTTTCTAGTTGGGTTATCTTATTAAAAAATTCTGTTTTACATTTTCTTGAGTGGCCGGTGGGCTCTATTATGCTCCGTGACAACTATTTCTTTCTGTTTGTATCGGTTACAATGCGTTTTGTGTGGCGGAACGTTGTCGAAGGATATGTTGCTACTAACTTTTGCTAAACAAATCATGACTACGTCACAATCCCTCTGAATTGTCCTTTCTTTATTTGAGAAACGTAAAAGGTATAGCTAGTATCGACATGCTTCTCATATATTTGCAACATCCCCTCAACATCGGACCACTATATCACATAGCTGAAAGGACCAATCGGTCGAAAATTAAGTTGTTATATAGAAAACTTTTTTGTTTTTCAAGATAGGTTGACCAAACTTGCTAAAAAGAAAAGGTTCGGTCTTCAATTAAATCATCGGCCTTCTGTCTCATTTTTTTATCAATGAGTTTCTCGGTGCATTGTTGTTAATTTTATGAATAGATTACTATATGTTGTTCATTACTTCACGTGTACGCATCGCTTACAGGTCGTTGCGTGGTGTACCTACTCAATCTTATTTTTATACCCTGAACCCATTAAAAATGGGTATAAGGGAATATTGTATTTGTGCAAAATCCAAATGTATGTAAAAGTAAGCTTCTCCGACCCCATAAAGTATATATATTCTTGATCAGCATCAATAGCCGAGTCAATCTAGCCATGTCCGTCTGTCTGTCCGTCCGTCCGTCCGTGTGTATGAACGCAAGGATCTCAAAACCTATAAGAGCTAGAGACTTGAGATAGAGATTTTAGATGTAGGTGCTCCTAGTGCCTACGCAGATCGAGTTTGTTTCCGATAATCGATAACTTACTCCGTTTCCCAGCAATCGATAAAAATCGATATCGATATCCTGTTTGTAGGAAATTTTGGTAAATAATAAGAGCTAGAGTCACCAAACTTGACATCTAGCTTCTAAAATAGAATATATATATGCATTTGATGTTGGAAGAAGAGGGTTCAGGGTATCCCCTAGTCGGGAGCTCCCGACTAGAACCTCTTGTGATTTATTAAAAGTATTGTAATCTCTTACATCTTTCCATAATTATCTTATATTATTACAGTCCTTTAATCAAAATTGGTTATATCCGAGTTGAATGGAGCCTCGTTATCGCAATATATTGTTTTAATGTTTGGGAATAAATTCACCAATTGAACCATGGGTGTTTTTGGGTCGACTATTGTTCGCGACGCCACTGGCTGCACGTCCCTGCATTCATTTTAAAAACTTGACGATGCAAGTTAGAAATTTTTTCTTGTCCGTGGAAAAAATATCAATGTGCAGCATTTCGCTGGCATATGAAGTAATTGCTGTTATCCCAATTTTTGTTAGGGTGTCTGTAATATTTTGCTTTAGTGCAAACCCTGCAATTTACATCCACTTCATTGTCCAACTTGCTGATTTGTTTGATGTTTTCTTGTGCGGCTCGATTGGTACGGCTGTGTTCGGCAGTCATTATTTCGACCTGTTCGTTTTTGTCTGTGATGTCTGATACGACATTCTTGCACTGCTAAAATTTGGTTTCAGGGAAGTTTAACACTATAGTGTGCTGAAAACTAGTTAGAGTTGCTAAATCGCAATGTATTGTTTATACAACGCCTGGCTTAATAACCTCTTTAAGCGTCTCGAAGGCAGTTTTTTTAGTGAAGCTGATTAAGTGGCGAGCCTTGATGCCGGATTATTTGATTCTTGAAGCAATTTAGAGGCTTGTCTGTAGTTTCGACCGTACAGGTTACTGACATTTCGCTGTGAATGGTTGCAGCATCTGACAGATTCGTTTTGTAGAGCACTTATGTTCTGCCGTGTAGGCAACTGCAACAAAATTATCTTTCTTTGCCTGGTTTGTAGAACATTTTGGCGTCGTGTTCGTCTATGTACGCTTTCGTCTATGTACGTCCGTCTATGTACTTATTCATATTTCTGTCCGAGACCGTATAGTTGAGAGGTTGATGGTCAGGGAACATCTTTATTTCTTTTGTACCATGTATGTATATATACTTATAAGATGTTCTGTAGCTTACCCAGAACCCATACGATGGCTAGTAGTTCTCTTTCATTTGAAGCATAGTTTAGTTCGCATTCTTTTTGGAAATCATGGTTATTGGGATAAAACAGTCCAGGGGCCATTTGCGCATCGGTGGTTAAATCAAAAGGCTTTTTGAAATCTGACGCATGAAGATAACATTTGTTTATTTGCAAAAGTTAATAGTTTTAATATTGTTAACATATTGTTTTAAATTTATTTTAGTTTCTTATAGTATTTGCTAACAGGATTCATAAAAATAGTGATAGAAAAAAAATCTATTTAAGAATAAATACAAAAACAAAAACTAGTCGGTTTTTGCATTGTCAAACAATTGTTATTCAATCATAATATTCATTCATCATTATAATATAACATAACTCTCGTCTCATCGCAGATGATCTCATCCCAATATTCGGCAGGTTGATTATGGTACATTGTGGCAAAGGACAATCGTTTTCCAACATTAACATCAGAGAGCATTGGTTTCTTGCGAGTAGCTCTTGGTTTGTACTCATGTAGTATGGCCTGACGTACGGTTTCATGGGATACATCCACATCCAACTCTTCCTTCAATTATATTGCAAGAGTTATCGTCGAAAGCATTGGATTTTGGTCCAGTTTTTTTTTACCAATGCGCGCTCGGCTCGTTTATTTATTTTTTGCTTCTGACCGGCTTCTTTCTTTGGCTCCAATCTTCCCTCGTTTTCAGCGCGATTTATAATATTGAAAATGGTCTTGCGGGTTACAAAAAACATTTCTGATAATTCCTGCGCACTTTTACCCAATTGGTGATTAAAATACACAAACTGGACCATCTCAAACGATAAGATCCTGCCTGGCATTTTCAAGAGTGTCTAAATAAATTTTCAGTGCATACAAAGTCAAATTCGTAGAACAAAGCATGTGCAAGGCAAAACTTACTGTAAATTTACCGCTGTTCACTGCATAAGCGCAAATAGGAATGCAGAACATTGTTGTGTTTTTGGTATTTGAATTATTTCTCACATGTCATTCTACTTTCTTTTACTATTTGTATGAATTAGTAAATATTATAAGCAACTATAATAAATTGCCCAGGAAAATACTAAACAAATCCTTCGCGATTAATATTTTCCACAAATGACGAAGTTGGCGAACGAAGTAGTAACAAATTGAAAAATATGCACTAAGGCAAAGTACGATAGGCATCCCAAAAAACAAATACTTGGTGAGACACCAATTCCATCATACCCTGGAGAAATACTCCACATTGATATATTTTCAACTGACAAAAAAAAATTTCTTACTTGCTGGCATCTCGCAAAATAATGGATGTAAAACCGTCCATCATCCAGCTGTTGAATTTATTGCGATAATAGAATAGACAAAACAGGGTTTTTGAGGTGGGCGAAAAAATTTCGTAAAAAATAACAGAAGATTAGGAAATAAGTTAACACCGCTTTGCACAGAAGAAACAATTCAAGCAGACCTGGGAACGTCTGTTCTTATTAGAGGGAGGGTGGTCCATAAGACAACCTCAAATGATTGTTGCTCTCAAGTAAAAATCACACTAGCAATTTAAGAGTTTAAGCGCACAACAATTTCCATTCATTGCTTCTTTTATTTTTACAGAATTGGACTTGCAATTCTACTAGTGTTAGGAGTAATCAATGGGCGGATTATCGACTACTCCCACTCCAAGTATATCCCGGTAATCGACGGAAAGGTACTGGTTTGGGAGCAACGTGATTTTCTGAAGCACTCAAACAATTTAACAGACCTCGCTAGCATAGCAGATGAAATAGTAAAATTAACCAAATTATTCCCTCAGTCGCACATGCGAAAACTGCTAGACGTGGATACAGAGCATATCAGAAATCTATTGTCCGTAATAAAAGTGCACTATAGAATGGCAAGAAGTTTAGACTTCTTGGATTCAGCACTCAAAGTAATAGCAGGCTCGCCAGACGCCTCTGATTTCGAAAAGGTAAGGTTGTCCGAGTCAAATTTAATTCATGCGAACAATAGGCAGGTAGTCATTAATACACAAACACAGGCACAAGTTAATAAACTCACCGACACGGAGAACGAAACAATTAAAGCTAAAAGAAATGAATTGGTTGACACACCGCATTTATATGAAACACTATTAGAAATAAATATAATACTAATAAATCAAATGTCAAATGGGTAAAATAAATCCCACAATATTTGACTACGATGATTTCAAATCAATTATAAATGAACACCCTGTCGAAAATCCCATAGTTAGCCTAACCGAAGCGTCTAAAATCAAGGTCATCCAGCCCGAGAACATTGTCCATATATTAATAGCGTATTCTAGGGTCAAGCTCATCTGCAAGAAAATCACCATCTTCTTGGTGGCACACCAACACGTTACACTACAGCTGCAAGATGATACTATAGCCGAATGCGACGATGACATTCTAGCGGTTAATGAATGAGTAACGACGACCTAGCCCGCCGTCTGCAAATTGGCAGCGCAAGACAACTGCGCACGCAACCACGCCACCTTAAGCCCATCACTCAAGTCGATGACGGCATTATCATTATCAACGAGCGTGCTGCCAAGGTCAGCACAGACGAAGGTCTAGAGATTACTACAAACGGGACACATCTCGTCACCTTCCTCTCTTCGGCCACAGTCAACGGCACAAAATATGTAAACCAGCGCGAGACGTTAACCAGATCACCAGGCGTGGCAGGGTCGCCTTTACTCAACAGCATCAGCTACGATCCAGTGCTAAGCATGCCCCAACTGCAGAGGATGAACAACCACAATCTGCGTGTCATCCAAAATTTCGAGGACGAATTTAAGGCCGCTGGGTCACATAAGATTTGGATTGCAGCAGGCATCATCCTCAGTGTCGTTGGCATTGGCTTTCTCATCGTTTGGAAAATTGTAAGGGGAAAGCAAGCATCGAAGGATGTACAGAAGGCCATTAACAGCTATAAAATAACCGAGAACGGTTAAAAGCTTGAGGGGGAGTAGTTAACACATACGAATTTCACTTCATATTTAGGTCATAAGAACACACTTTTGTTTATAAGAACGCAAGAATGTTTCAGTGCACTTTGCTTACACTGCTAACGCATGAGTTCAGTGCCCGGCCACTTGCCTATGTCGCAAGGGACAGTGTTGGCGTATGCTGATTCGGCTTGCCGGATATAGCAGCTGAGACGCCTAGCCTTTGGGTTCAGATCCAATTCAATGTTTCAATTCTAGTTTAGTTTTGTATCCAACTTTGTAAGAACAACTTCTTCAAATATACTGCTCCGACATTTGCAGTCATTAAACCGTTATACTAGTTTTTTCAATGCTGAGCCACAAGGCCAGTGATTTGAAAAGCTAGTTGCGTTCCGAACATAATCTACAAGGAATATAACCTTACCAATCTCAGCACTTTTGACGAGGATCTGAATATACAACATCAACATTTACAATTAAGAAATCAAGTAACTGGCGCCCAACCAACGAGAATCTACACCCTTAGAAAGGGTTAAAAACCTATGTCCCGTACTATGTAGGTTCATTACAAATTTTTTCAAATCATTGAAAGCTGAATTTAAATTAAACTGCTGAATACAGCAAAAGTGTACTGTGAATATATCAAGCCATTCTTAAAACAAGTAAGAGGTTCTAGTCGGGAGCTCCCGACTAGGGGATACCCTGAACCGTCTTATTCCAACACCAAATAAATTAATAAAAAAAAGTTCCCTTGGCTCGAACTCGCAACTGACCGCATTACTTGCTGTCGACTCTACTCAACAGCCACACCAGCAAAAAAAAAAAAAATAATACTTTCCCCGGTAGGGCTCGAACTCGCGACAGACCGCACCACTTGCTATGCCTCTACTCAGCAGCCACACCAACAATTACTTATGATAAAAAAGGAACTAAAATAACATTACAAAAAAAAGATGCAATTACCATGCTATTAGAATGCGAAGCAGACTCGCATGAATGTTTGTGTGTACATGTATACAGAAATTCTTAAAGCTGCTGCCCCATTCAATTGCGCAGTTGCATATAACTTTGGCTTTTCTTAACCGATCTTTATGAAATTTTCTACAGTATATCTAATTGTACCATAGAATATTTGTGTATTCTGAAAAAGTCAATTGCATTTAAATTGTGGTTTAAAATTTATTTATTTTATTTATTTATTTATTTATTAATGGTCGACAAAACGAGTGTCTTCCTCATTATTCAATAGAATATACAATAGAATTTTATGCTAAAAGCCTAGTTAAAGGATACAATTTTCTAAATAGCATCACCGACCGATGGAGGTGTTTTATTTGCCAGTCCGGCCAGCTGTGCCCCTTTTCACAGCTAATTTTGTCAGTGACGCTATTAGAGCCTACATCTAAGCAGAAGGTTGTAAGTAGGAAAAAAGTGTTTTCAAGTAGCATTAAAATAATCTTAATTTGCTATATTAATAAAGAAAATACAATAAATAGGAAAAATGAAAGTAAGAAGAATTGTTAATAAAGTAAAGCAATGTAAGTTAGATAAAGAGTGTTAAGTAGATAGGACAGAGAGAAAAGTAATGGGAAATCACCGACCCGGTGGGGGAAAAATTTTTCAGCCTGTCCGGCAAGCTATGCCCCTGCTCATAGCTGGGAATGGTCAGCGACTTCCCGAAGGTATCCTGAAAGCAACGATTTTATTAGGGGTAGAGACAGTTCGGTAGAGAAAACGTGATGCAAACTATTATAATTTTTACATAGCACGCGAAAAGGATTGTGCATAGCGTAGTCTGTTGTGCACGTAGATAGTAAAAAGGGGCGATAATTTCTGGTTGGTCTAGCCGGAACAGAGAATTGAAGACGCCCTAGCAGAAAAGGAGAATCTATGTCGCCAATAATCAACTTATGTAGAAGGACAACACCGAGAATTGTCCTACGGTTGGTTAACGACGGAAGGTTGAGAAGAAGCAGTCTGCTGGAGTAGGATGGCAACCGAAGATTAGGGTCCCAATTTAAACCTCGTAAGGCAAAAAGCAGAAATTGCTTCTGAACAGATTCAATACGATCCTGGCTGTTGTTATACTGTGGAGACCAAATGCAAGAGCAGTATTCAAGGATAGGGCGAACAAGAGAGATGTACAGAAGTTTTGTTATAAAAGGATCGTTAAACTCTTTAGACCATCGTTTAATGAATCCAAGTACACCTTTTGCCTCATTAACGATGGTATCTATGTGAAGATTGAAACAGAGTTTAGAATCAAAAATTACGCCTAGATCCTTAACTGTTAGTATACGTTGCAAAGGGATATTGTCGATTGTATAACTGACAAGATAAGGTGTAGTACGATTAAAAGTCATAAACATACACTTTGAACAGTTTAGATGCAATTGATTGGCCGAAAACCATAGTTGCATAGCGTTCAAATCGTCTTGTAGACGAGAATGATGTAGGGGATTAGTGTATGATAGAAAAAGTTTGACATCGTCCGCATACATGAGTACACGGGCATGTGATATGACAGAGGGGAGATCATTTATAAAAAGGGTAAAGAGTAAAGGTCCAAGATGACTACCTTGAGGAACACCAGAAGTAACGTGAACCCGTTTAGAGGTAGTCAGCCTCAGCATTACTCTTTGGGTCCTACCTTTTAAATAAGAATTAATCCAAAGCAGAAGAGACAGGGGGAAACCTATTCGGTCAAGTTTAAAAAGTAAAATGTCATGGTGCACAGAGTCAAACGCCTTACTGAAGTCAGTGTAAATGACATCAGTTTGCATTTTCGAAAGGAAAGCATCGTTTACCAAGGAAGTAAACTCAAGCAGATTGGTCGTAGTTGACCGATTCTTTACGAATCCGTGTTGAACAGGGGAAACAACTGATTTGCAGAAATGCTGCAAATTCGAAGTGATTATTTTTTCAAATAATTTAGGAATAGCGGACAGTTTTGCAATGCCCCTGTAATTTTGTATATCAGACTTCCCACCTTTCTTGTGAAGAGGAATGATATAAGATTCTTTCCAAAGAGATGGAAAGACAGAAGTTTCAAGGGATAGATTAAAAAGCTTTAGCAATGGATAAAGAAGGGAAGAACTACACTCCTTGAGAAGACAACTAGGAATATTGTCCGGCCCAGGAGAGTAAGAAGACTTTAAAGAGTTTATAGCTAATAGGAGAGAGTGTGAAATAATTAGAGGAGGTATATAACTTGCGGAAGAAATAGTATAAGGGTAAGCATTAGTATTAGGACAGACTGAAGAGTAAGTTGATTGGAAAAAATTAGCAAACAGGTTAGCAGAATCAGTGTCATTGCTAGCTTTATCCAAGCCAAGAAAAAAAGAAGATGGCAAACTTGAAGATTTACGCTTCAAGTTTACAAAATTATAAAACTGTCTCGGATTTCGGGAAAATTGTCTTTTACAACGTATTAGATAATTCTCATAGCATTGAGAATTAAGAAGAAAGAAGTTCGACTTGGCTATGGAATATTTAGCCAAGTCTGTACACGAACCAGACTTTTTAAACTTTTTAAAATATTTGGATTTTACATTTTTTAGATGTGATAATCTGGTAGTAAACCAGGGTGGTTTTGAAAAAGTAGCCGAAGGAATTGACTTAGGAATACACACATCTAAGAGGGAGATTAGGGTGATGTAAAAAAAATTAATAGCTGTATTCATATCAACTGAGTCATATAAGAAAGACCAATCGGTTGAATAAATAAGCTGATTCAGCAAAGAATAATTTCCTTTGCGAAAGCAATAGCGGGGCTTATTGGCTGATGAGCACGAAATGAGAGGATTACAATTTAGCATTGCAATCTCTAAAGTTGGATGATAGACATCCTCAGGAAGAGATAAAGGAGGGGACCTAGACACATTAGAAATAAGGTAGTCGTTAACAAATACAAGGTCAAGTGTTCTAGTCAAATGATTAGAAATTGAATTGATTTGAAACAACGAAAGATCAAGCATGCAGTCTATAAAATCGTGCTGTGCTGAGGGCACTAGATAATTTTTGGCAGTAAATAATGACCAAGAGATGTTGGGCAAATTAAAATCACCCAACACCATAAATAGGTCACTATCACGCACGTGTGAAGAAACTTCTTTAATACAAGTAATATGTTTCATATAAACTTGAATATCAGAAGAAGGTGGGACATAAGAGCATGTTACATAGACATTCCGTGTAGGAAAAGACACCTTAACTGAGACAATCTCAGCGTCAGTAGGCGTACTAAAACAGAAAAGTTCAGACTGGAGAGTGGCTTTAACGGCAATTAACACCCCACCACCTCGAGTCGGCCGATCATTTCGATACAAACTAAAGTTATTTGATAAAATCTCAAAATCAGATATGGTTGAGTTCAACCATGTTTCTGAAAATGCTATTATATCCGAATTGAAGGAAGTGCTGGCCATGAATAGATTTTTAAGTTTTGAAATAAGACCTCTAACATTCTGATAATGAATAAAGATTTGGTCAGAAGATGAAGCTAGTTTTTTGGGGCAGAAATGGTACCCTGTATTGAAGGGACTGGAAGGGTGACAGGCTGGTTACGCTTTTTAGGCTTGAACTCGTGAACAATCATGTGTGGAGGCCAAAATTTGGGATCACAAATGATTGGGAACATATCATGTGAAACATTTATTTTGAATGATGATATTTCACGAGGGGTGGAGAAATTAAATTTAGTTATTGACACGCTAGCAGAAGATTTGCTAGCAATATAGGCTGCCAATGACTCAGAAGTGGTGTCCGACGAAAGTCGAGACACAAAGACTTGCCTACGAGGGGCAACTACCGTTAAAGTAGGCGCTGGTGGGGCTGTAGGTAATACAGGGGTTGGGGGAGCTAGCGAGGCACAATGATTGTTTTTAACAATCTGGGCAAGATTGCGCGCAGGTCTACCTTTGCGGCCAGGAGCTGATGGGGCTGAGGCAGTTTGATTAATTGGGACGGGATCAGGTACGGGCTCTACTGGGACTAGTACAGGGGTTGAAACAGGGGTAATTGGACAGTCGCTTGGAGAAGGCGATAAAGACAACATTGGAGATACCTCCAAGTTGCTAGGAAGGGACAAGAAAGTAGTAGGTGTCTGAACAGACGTAGAGGGCAATTGCAAAAGTTGAGGCTCCAACCGGCGATTGGTTGGGGACTCAAATTTATATTTGCCAAGCAGCTCGAAACTCGAGTCAAAATTACTCGAGAGCTGCTTAGCCACATTATTTAATTTTAAGAATTGACTTCTCACAGAATTATACATTCTAGAGAAATCAATTTGCTTGTCGATGCATTCTGGGCACGACCAACGCAAGCCACCACAGCCCTTCTTGGCAATAGCAGCGATCTTGTCGCAATCACGCCCAGTGAGACCTGCACATTTAGCATGCATCATATTCTCACACAGCCAGCAATTAACAAATTGCGGCAGTGCAGAATCATCAGCCTGCTTGAACGTGCACGGTTTCTTACAGCACAACATAATTATTTAATGCGTATGCAAATTGCGAGAGCACAGAGCAAAACGAAAACGGTGCACAAGATAGAGCAAGTAAATACACAAACAAATTGTTTGGAGCAAAAAGCAATAGAAAAAGTTTGCGAGAGCGCGATGCACAAGCAGAAAGTATGCAGCGAACACACGCACAAACAAGTGTATGCACAGGGGAGCACCAAAGCAAAAGAATCAAAACAGGCAATAACAACAACACGGAGCTGATGCCGCGTTTTATAAAATGTAATAATTAACAGACTTACGCTGCACAACAGATAACACTTTGCACAGTTTATTAAAGCTTCTTAAATAAAGCACCGAAAAATGCAAAATTTTGAAATAAAAAGCAGGATAAAAGCGCAAAAATATATAAAAATCTTGGAGCACAAGTAAAACACGTCAATCACTCTCAACTGAGAACTCTCTCTGGTTGGCAATAAAAGTTGGGTTATTAACTTATAGCTCTGGGGGGATAGCGGGAAGGTGGCGAAAGGTATGAAATGAAAGATAATTGAAATATCTATAATATTCTAGAAGCAACATATCACGTTTGGTGGTTCTAGCTCTTATTATTTACCCAATTTGCCAAAAAAAACAGGACGTTGATATCGATTTTTATCGATTGCTTGGAAACGAAGTAAGTTATCGATTATCGGAAGCAAACTCGATCTGCGCGGGAGCTAGGAGCATCTACATCTAAAATTTAAAGTCTCTAGCTCTTATAGGTTCTGAGATCCTTTGACTCATACATACGGACGCACGGACGGACGGACAGACAGACGGACATGGCTAGTTCGACTCGGCTATTGATACTGATCAAGAATATATATACTTTATATACATACATTTGGATTTTACACAAATACAATATACCCTTATACCCATTTTTAAAGGGTTCAGGGTATAAAAATAATAAAAAACAAGTAAGAGTTCCTAGTCGGAAGCTCCCGACTAGAGGATACCTTGAACCCTCTTCTTCTAACATCAAATGCATATACATATATATTCTATTTTAGAAGCTATATGTCAAGTTTGGTGACTGGTAGCTCTTATTATTTACCAAAATTGCCCAAGAAACAGGATATCGATATAGATTTTTATCGATTGCTTGGAAACGGAGTAAGTTATCGATTATCGGAAACAAACTCGATCTGCGCGGGAACTAGGAGCATCTACATCTAAAATTTCTCTAGCTCTTATAGGTTCTGGGATCCTTGCGTTCATACATACGGACAGACAGACAGACGGACATGGCTAAATCGACTCGGCTATTGATGCTGATCAAAAATATATATGCTTTATGGGGTCGGAGAAGCTTACTTCTGCCTGTTACATACATTTGGATTTTGCACAAATACAATATACCCTTATACCCATTTTTAATGGGTTCAGGGTATAAAAAAATTGAATGTACAATCAAACCGTTCTTTCTTTTTTTAATCCATCGGTTCTTAATTAATTCAAAAAGGTATAACATTTCAAAATCAGATGACAGTTACCCGATATATTAAAAAAATATCATCAAAAAAGTATTGATCTTTTTTTTTTTTGAGAAAAAACGTGCTTTTTCTGTCGAATTGGATCAAAATTTAGATTTTCTGTTTTTAATACCAATCGATTGTGCTGATCCTTAAGATGCCGAAGTGGTTTCGTGACAACGTGGCAAACCCTCTCATTATTTCATATGAATTTGTGCGCATTGTTGCTTGTGCGGAAACATGCACACACAAGCATTTAAACGGTACATAGAAATATTTAGTGGGCATTGAGAGCACTGAGAGTACGCCAAAGCAGTTTTCTTTAGTTAGAGTGAGATAAAAAAAGCATCGATGCCTTTCTATCACACAAATCATATGTAGTTCTTACTCTCTTGATCTCTCAGCAAGTGAGCGTGTCGCGGATCCGAACAAACGAAGTCGAGGTTGGGTCAGATGTCAACAATTTTCAATGTCCATATGAATTGTACTAGTTATCTCATCTATATGTTCCTTTGTTAGTGCTTTTTCAAAAACATTAATTGGCTCTGCTCTAATAGGATCCAAGTTTATGGTGCCGCATGAGTAAGCTTGGTATCGGAACCGCTTGTCTATTGGCGTTGCTGCTAGTACAGTTGCTTCGTTCTCAGTATTCAAAATACTTAATTTTAGATCCGCTAACGCGTACGAGACAAATATAGTGCTTCCATTTGTTGCGGGTATTGAAACAGTTTGACAATCTACCAAAAAGTGATCGCTTGCTTATTGAAATATCGATACATTCCTTCGGTTTGTATCGATATGTCGATTTTATTTAACTTAGTTACAGATGCACTTAGTTATAGATAACTAATAGCCTCTGTCCACTGGTTTATGAAATGTCACATTTTCAAATTTCACATATTGGTGTTCCACCGGTTGTCGGTAACATGTGAGTGGCAAAAGTACCGCTTCTTTAAATAAACAGCTGATCGAGTTTCTTTAATTTACATAAGCGCCGTAAAGTTTTTCTCCCAAAACTCAAAAATTACGCATTAAGGGCTCCATTTTAGGTACTCTTTTCGAGATTTCGCCATGTTAAATGTGGGATTATTTTAATATTAAATTTCTTATTTAAAGTTGCCGCTTGCATCGTTGCTATATCAGCTGTTTATGGTTATGATACTTTCACACTTTTCACAACATCGATAAATATCTCGATTAATCATCGTAAAAAAGACGAAATGTTCGCGGCGAATTTACACATTTTTTAAAAATGTGCCTTTTTTGAAAGATGGGTGAAATGTGTTTTCTTATGGGGAAACGCACAGGCCGCATTTCACACATTTTGCAAAAATGTCACATTTTCAGAAATGTGTAAGAAATGTGTTCAGTGGACAGAGGCTATAACTCTAACAGCGGATTTGCTGAAATTTAAATTAAATTTTTTCAAATCTTATAAAAGTTATTTTTTTCTAATGTGTGTTAAGTATAGGAGGGTTGAGCAAAGTGCCTTGTTGAGCACTCTCGACTCTAATTCAATTAGGGTTTTAGGTTTGAGAACTTTCTGTTGCATTCAACACATTGTCGGAAAGAAAAGATCCTTCTCCACGTAATTCCATTGAGATATTTAAATTTGCCTGTAATATCGATGTCGAACTGACTTACAGTATAAAATAGTATTATTGATAAAGGTACGTTATACAAGTTAACTATCCTGATTTTGAAATCATGAATACATTTTGCAATATTTATTCTTAGGTTCCCTAAGCAGTGTGCCCGATGCCACATGTAATACAGATGACTTTGACTGTGAAAACGAAAGCGTACAAGATCGGCTCGGCATGGAGGCTATCGCCACTTTGCATCGTCAACTAGATGACGACGATAATGGAAATATCGACTTGAGCGAATCGGATGATGTATGTAAATTAACTGCCACTTTTTAGATTTGATCTTATCATTTATTGTTTAAAATAGTTTCTTCGCGAAGAATTGAAATATGACTCCGGTTATGAAAAACGTCAAAAGGCATTTCACTTTAATGATGATATGCATATTTCAGTTAAAGAGCTATGGGATGCTTGGTTACGCTCAGAGGTACATAATTGGACCATTGAGCAAACCACTGATTGGTTGGCACAGTCAGTCCAACTACCGCAGTATGTTGACCTTTTCAAATTACACAAGGTTACCGGTGCTGCTTTACCAAGGTAGGTATTGTTTTTGCATAGAAATTGCATAATAATAACTTGCTCGGAAATTTGCTTGTGTTTAAAATTGTGCATTATTCATATTCAACCGCAAAAAACGAAGAATGATTCTTGACGGTGCAACTAACTGCGTAATACTTGTTCGCTGCCCCAAAGTCTAAAAGAATATCACCCAAATTTATAGCGATGTAACGAAAATTCCGGATTGCCATGCTTTCAGCAAGCGTAGCCGTTGCTGACGCAGGGAAATGAGCGTGTATTTCATATTACAAGTCTCGAAGTGTCGGTGATTAAAAGGCACACAAATATATACAAATTACGCAATTGCCTGCATGCGCCGTCACTTCCTCGAGGTTTCGTCGTCGCTGGCGAGATTGCAAGAGTTCAGAGACAGTCCAGTAGCCGGGTCTCTGAAGATTTAGTGCTTTAGGGTTATTCCAATTGCAGGATTACTGGAGTATAAGTTTGTGGCTTGAAGCTCCCACTCGCTGGCCTCGTTGCTCAGCAATAAAATAATTATAATGTAGCTTTTGCCAGCAGTTGGCAAGCCGACTAAGCATAAGCTATAACGCTGCTCTTGCGACACAGTCAGTTTACAAACGCTGACCATTTCGATCATAGCACTGGGTACCAAGAATCCGCTGTGTCAGTATCATGCGCGCAACTGTTGGACAATGTTCTGGTTGACAACAAATTATCAAACTGTTGCGTTCGAGAGGCACTCGTTAACTACTCTGCCTTTTGAAACATGGCTGTTCCAATTTATACTAACCACTAATATAAGCCACAATTTAAATGCAATTGTCATTTTCAGAATGTACAAATATAGTCAAATAAAAACTACTGTTAATTATTTCATTAAGATCGGTTAAGAAACACACGGAAGTTATTAAAGAAAGGATTTCTGTATACATATACACACACACATTCATGCCCGTCTTCTTTGAAATCTATCGACAGCATTGCAATTGTCATTGTATTGTTTTCGGTACTGCTATTTTAATTCGTTTTTTCTCATTAAGGCCCACTTATTGGTGTGGCTGTTGAGTAGAGGCGGTCGCAAGTAGTGTGGCCGGTTGCGAGTTCGAACACTACTAATTTTTTTTTTAATTTATTTTTATTACTACCAAAGCAATCGAGCGCGTATAGCGAGCTGCATTTGGTGTTGGAAGAAGGGGGTTCAGGCTTCCCTAGCCTTAATTATTATTTTTTTTTTAAAGTAGGATGCCCCTATTCAGGAGCCCGCTCTGGTCGGATGTGCCCGAAGCTAAACCCAGATTCGTAATGACTTCAAAACAAATTTCACATTAGCGGTTTGGTTCAATAATTGCTTTAAGACTGAGTACAATAAACTGATCATGGTCTCGACTTATTTATTTACATATTGGCTTCTCTTAGTTAGCTTCTTATACCCCATCCGAAACAGCGTCAGCAGACTTGGCGGTCGACATGCGCAGAGTATATTGTCCTGCACTGTATGATGCAGGATCAGTCCTTCGACATGATGTGACAGTTTGCAGAGACAGTCAAAGCGCTATCGAAGATAACGTAACATTATTTCCTGATATAGTAGCTTCCCCAAGTTGAGTTCTTCTATTGTATTGATTATCCAATTTATCAATAATCAATGATAGTTTAATTTATACAGTATAATTTGCTTAGCAGCACCGGTAAGATAGCTGCCTGAAATTTCTTTTCGCTACAATAAGAGGTAAAATTGTATGAATTTAATAACGTTAAGTGCATCTTACTTAACAGCCTTTTGCTGTTAAGCGTCTCATATCACCAGTAATTTTTTCTCCAATTTCTACGAATATCATCTAAATTAACTTCGCCATCTATTATCAAATTTGGCAAATATGTAGTCGATATATGTTCGATTTGACACGTTTTTTGATCTGCGCATGATCGATTTTTTGTTTTGATCGCGTCTTGCCTTTTAGTGCATATAGCCCCACATTACTAAGTATGAAATTATGAAAGTGGGTAAAATAAAGCGCGTTTTAGGGTAGACTATTAAAGAAAAACTGAAAATTTTTGCAGCTGAAATGACAATGTCAACAAAAATGTTGTTTGCACTAAGTACAAGTGTGACAGACTAACAACGAACCGCATAATTAAAAAGCATGGCGAAATCCAACAATCTGCATCCGCGTCTGACTAAAAACGAAAGCGCAAACGATAAGGTTCACACGACTTAATAGAGGAATCGTTGTATATATGGTTTAAGCAACAAGAGTCAAACAATGTTATTCTTGATCGGCATATCATTTTAGCTAAAGCAAAGGAGTTTTGTACAAGGTTTAACGACGATTATGAACCGAACGCCAATTGGCTTTGGCGTTGGCGTTAGCGCCACAATATTAAGTACGGTGAAATTCATGGCGAAACTGCTGCAAATGATTTTGTATCACCGAATGAATACATACGTCTCATATTAACAGGGTTGATTAAGGACTGTAATCCAGAAAATATATCTAATGGTGACGAAACTGGCCTCTTTTATAAAGCTACATTGTATACTTGTTGAAATCAGTTAAGTGGGCAGAAATCCCAGAAAGCAAGGCTTAAAGTTTTGTTCATTTGCAATTCAATCGGGACTTACAGAAAGGCTTTTATAATAGGTAGATCAAAATCTCCACGCTGTTTTAAAAATTTCAAAGTGCCACTGCCATATTATGCCAACAAGAAAGCATGGATGACAATCCAGCTTTGGGATGAAATAATCACCTAACTTGATGTTGAAATAAAAAACCAAAAGCAGAAAATATTGTTCTTTATTGACAACGCAACAAGTCACAGTAGTGTCAAAGACTACGAAAACATCAATTTTTGCTATATTCCACCAAATACAAGGGCTTTAATTCAACCTCTGCACCAAGGCATCATTCACTCTTTTAAATTAGAGTATAGACGTATATTGGTCAAACAGCAGCTGATTGCTGTAAACTGTGGAAAAACCACAACTGTATATTTAAAAACATTGTCGTTGCTAGATTTTTTACATTTTGTAGGTCAGGTGTGAAATAAAAGAAAAAAAAACAAGTAAGAGGTTCTAGTCCGGAGCTCCCGACTAGGGGATACCCTGAACCCTCTTATTCCAACACCAAATAAATTAATAAAAAAAAGTTCCCTTGGCAGGGCTCGAACTCGCAACTGGCCGCATTTCTTGCTATCCACTCTACTCAACAGCTACACCAACAATTAAGTACTTATGATAAAAAAGGAACTAAAATAACATTACAAAAAAAAAGATGCAATTACCATGCTATTAGAATGCGAAGCAGACGCGCATGAATGTGTGTGTGTACATGCATACAGAAATTCTTAAAGCTTAACTTTGGTTTTTCTAAACCTATCTTTATGAAATTTTCTACAGTATATCTTATTGTACCATAGAATATTTGTGTATTCTGAAAAATTCAATTGCATTTAAATTGTGGTTTAAATTGGTGGGCAATAAAAGTTGGGTTATTAACTTGATTTATAGCTCTGGGGTGGTAGCGGGGAGGTGGCGATAGGTATGCAAAAAAAGATACTTGAAATATCTATAATATTCTAGAAGCAACATATCATGTTTGGTGGCTCTAGCTCTTATTATTTACCCAATTTGCTAAAATAAAAAACAGGATGTCGATATCGATTTTTATCGATTGCTTGGAAACGGAGTAAGTTATCGATTATCGGAAACAAACTCGATCTGCGCGGGAACTAGGAGCACCTACATCTAAAATTTCAAGTCTCTAGCTCTTATAGGTTCTAAGATCCTTGCGTTCATACAGACGGACGGACGGACGGACGGACGGACGGACGGACAGACAGACGGACATGGCTAGATCGACTCGGCTATTGATGCTAATCAAGAATATATATACTTTATGGGGTCGGAGATGCTTCCTTTTGCCTGTTACATACATTTGGCTTTCGCACAAATGCAATATACCCCATTTTTAATGGGTTCAGGGTATAATAAGAGCGCTCTATTCGGGATTGCCCTACTATACCTTGAACCTTCTTCCACAAACACCAAATGGCGCTCGCTCTACGCACTTATTTACCTTAGCATATATAAAAATAAATTTAAAAAAAAAGTTAGTTCCCTCTTTTTTAATTTTTAGGACGGTGTGCTTAGAGGAGGGAATTTTTTCAACCGGGTTAATCTGTACAAGTTTATAGGGCATGACGTCGTGGTTATTCACGAGTCGCTCGAGATTACCTTCAAGCCTCAGTGGCAGTCCACGGTGTCGCTACCCTATAATTAGTAAAACACATATCCACTCCGCGTGTCAACACACATGGCAAGAACGTGGCGCACAGCTAGAACAGCTGAGTCTGCCTGCAGAGCTCTATGTACATCGCGGGCGTTACCTGCCTGAGGTTGTCTAGACACACGAGCACTAAATGTCAGCGACGAAGGTAGGCCTTGTATAACTAGACACCACACTTTAGGTTAGAGAGAGGGCCATGTTGAACGCCGGCTTGCCACGAAGTTCGAAATTCGTATTAATGGGAAATAATAAAGTTAGTCGACTACATTTTTATTATTAACTTTTCACATTTTGGATTCACCATGATGAATACGCACTACTCTACTCTTCTTTTCTACACGAAGGTCCTGCCGCCCCACCTGGAGCCCTAGCGATTTGCTGCACACTTACGGTTATCCTCGTTTACTTTCTTTCTCTCAAAGCATTACTCCTTGGAGCTTTCGCTCTTCGCCGTCGAGGTGAAGTTACTCTAGCATCTCCGGCCTCATAAAGTATATATATTCTTAATCAGCATCAATAGGCGAGTCGATCTAGCCATGTCCGTCTGTGTGTCCGTACGTCCATCCACCTGTATGTATGAACGCAAGGATCTCAGAACCTAAAAGAGCTAGCTTTGAAATTTCGAACGTACCCGCGCAGTACAGAGTTTGTTTCCGATAATAGATAAAATTCCCCGTTTCCAAGAATCGATAAAAATTGATATCGAAAGCGTGTCTTTGTAACTTCTTAAATAGTAAACATATAAAAAAATCTAACTTTTTAACTATTGCCACATCCCCTCACACACACATTCATGCTCGTCCTTATTGAATTCTATCAACAGCATTGCAATTGCGATTGCATTGTATTCTGTGTTGTGGGTATGTGCTGTTATTGTAATTCGTTGATTTTGCCATGAGAAATAAACAGTTGGTGTGGCCGTCGAGTAGAGACGTAGTGAGGCAGTAGTTAGTAGTAGTTTAGGTCGGTACAGGTTTATTTTACTGCTGAAGCAAACGAGCTCCTGTCTGGGAAAAGTACCGCTTCTTTAAATAAACAGCTGATCGAGTTGCTTTAATTTACATAATAAATAATGCGATCTCGAAGTAAGGACTCCTCTTTTCGAAATTTCACCATGTTTAAATGCTGAAAACTGTGGGATAAGTACAATTTTAAATTTCTTATTTATAGTTGCCGCTTGCCTTCGTTGATATGTCAGCTGTTTATGGTTATAATACTTTCACATTTTTCAGAACTTTGATAGATATCTTAATTAATCATCCCAAAAAAACACGAAATGTTCAGGGCGAATTTAAAAATGTGTGTTCTTATGGGAAAACGTACAGGCAGAACTTTACACATTTTGCAAAAGTATGACACTTCCAAAAATGTGTAAGAAATGTGGTCAGAGTGGAAAGAGGCTATTGCTTCGGATATTTCCTTTCTTGTATTAAAGCACTAACCATACAATGTATAGACATACCAAATGGCACTCTTTATCGAAACATGAAAAATCGAAACGAGGCGACCCCAATGGTACCTGCGACCATTTTGTTATGCCCAGAGAGAGTAAGACTGCTGAGATTGGCAGCTGAATGCCGCTACGTAGGCCGAACGATCAGTATGAAGCCGCATCTCGCTCAGCGCACAACGTCGCTGCACTGATGACTTTTCATAATATGTGTATGTTAGTTTTAATTCCTTACATCCCAAAAACGTTTGTGTGTATGCATGTGCATTCTATGTCTCGCTTTCACTCATCGCTTTGCGCACATCTCCGCATCTCGTTCTCCCTGCATAGCTTTTCAAAAAACCCCGAGATCTACAAACTAACATATGAATGTATTGTGTGGTTGTGCGCACAAGTAAATCGCGGCGTTTCTCGCAAGCCGGAAAAAGTTTCTTTAATATGAAACAAAATATTTTTCATACAGATCCTAAAAAAATGAATTTAAGCGCGACACGTCACTCACCAAATCTTTGACCCCCATTTACATCAAAGAGGGATGGATTTTCTAAAAAGTGAGAAACACCCCTCAAATGATCAGCAAAGATCTCAGAAAATAAGTTTAAGGCCGATCCGATGGCTAACAAACAACTTTCATACAAACGTTTTTCGCCAATTTACCGCTGTTTCGGGTTCCCCAAATCGATAAAACACGTATTTATTAAGTTCTTATGTAGAGTTCTGAAAATAAGTTTGAAGCAGATCGCACAAAACTTAAAACTTTACCAAAAAAATCTAAAAATTGCACTTTTTACCGATGATGCTTTGAGTCTGCGAAAAATGTGAAACACGACTCAAATGATTTTTCAAATAGATCCTTGAAAATGAATTTGAGCGCAAAACGTCATCCACCAAATCTTTGATCCCCATTTCCACCAAGGCGGAACACATTTTTGCATAAGGGTGAAACACCCCTCAAATGAATTTGAACAAAGATTTTTGAAATTGAGTTTAAGGCCGATCGGATGGTAAACAAAAAAGTTTCATGCAAACGCTTTTCGCGATTTTTCCACACTTGCATGTGGAATTTCCCGAAACCCCGCCTTAACGTTCATCATCATAGGTAACCACAGTGCAAATTTCAGCTTCCTAGCTCTTACGGTTTGGGCTTGGCGTTGATCACCAATCAGTCAGTCAGTTAGTCAGTCAGTCATTCAATCAGCCAGCCAGTCAGTCAGGACAAACAGTTTTACTTCAATGACCCAAATGAAATATTTATATTTTAGAAAGGGGAATTAATCGTCGGCTTGTCGAAGAATTCTGAAAAAAAGACAGAATTAAAAATGTTCAATTTTTGTGCCTTGCTTCCACTGCACACGTACACACATACAAACATTTGTTTAGGTAAAATGATATCAGCGAGAGCACTCAAAGTATGTCTTCTCTTTCGAGTGAGCAGACTTAAGAAATTATTAAAGGGCTTGGCTCGTCCACGTAAAAATTGTTATTTTCCGTGGTTCTTTCGGGCGAGCATGCACGTACACCTTTGCTTGTGTAAAATTTTTTAGGATAGACTGCCTATTCAAACTATGTTTTAAAATAATTTCTGGGTTACTGGCTCCACTGGGCAAATTCAATTTTCGTTTTGGGCTTACGTTTGTGAAACCTTGTGTTTACTTGTACAAATTATAAAAGGTTAAATATACTTAAATAATTTAGTTTTTACTGGTAGCAACAATAAAATAAAATAAAAATATATTAAAACAAGTAAGAGGTTCTAGTCGGGAGCTCCCGACTAGGGGATACCCTGAACCCTCTTAATATATATATAAATAAAATAATGATACTTTCCCCAGTAGGGCTCGAACTCGCGACAGACCGCACCACTCGCTATGCCTCTACTCAGCAGCCACACCAACAATTAAGTACTTATGATAAAAAAAGGAACTAAAATAACATTACAAAAAAAGATGCAATTACCATGCTAAGTATTAGAATGCGAAGCAGACGCGCATGAATGTGTGTGTGTACATGTATACAGAAATTCTTAAAGCTGCTGCCCCATTTAATTGCGCAGTTGCATATAACTTTGGTTTTTCTTAACCGATCTTTATGAAATTTTCTACAGTATATCTTATTGTACCATAGAATATTTGCGTATTCTAAAAAAATTAATTGCATTTAAATTGTGGTTTAAATTGGTTGGCAATAAAAGTTGGGTTATTAACTTGATTTATAGCTCTGGGGTGGTAGCGGGGAGGTGGCGATAGGTATGAAATGAAAGATACTTGAAATATCTATAATATTCGAGAAGCAGCATATCATGTTTGGTGGCTCTAGCTCTTATTATTTACCCAATTTGCTAAAAAAACAGGATGTCGATATCTATATATATTTTTATCGATTGCTTGGAAACGGAGTAAGTTATCGATTATCGGAAACAAACTCGATCTGCGCGGGAACTAGCAGCATCTACATCTAAAATTTCAAGTCTCTAGCTCTTATAGGTTCTGAGATCCTTTGACTCATACATACGGACGGACGGATGGACGGACGGACGGACGGACGGACGGACGGACGTACGGACAGACAAACGGACATGGCTAGATCGACTCGGCTATTGATGCTGATCAAGAATATATATACTTTATGGGTTCGGAAATGCTTCCTTCTGCCTGTTACATACATTTGGCACAATACAATATACCCTTATACCCATTTTTAATGGGTTCAGGGTATAAAAAATAATTAATTACCCTTGCAGAAATACGCACTGTGCATGATACGTCTTGGTACTAATCGTTCTGCCCTCGAGGCTCGGCGTTCGTCTGACACTCTCAGGTGTCTTACTCCTTCTAAGCAAATCAAAATGGAAGCAAGGATTCATTAGCAACAGTGAATCTGTAAGCCACTTTTGGGCTGTTATAAAGTGTCGATATATTGTTCGCTTAGTGGTTCAGTGGAATTATTATACCCTGAACCCATTAAAATTGGGTGAACCCATTAAAATTGGTATATATAAAACTGTCTGTGCTGACTGACTGATTGGTGATCAACGATCTTTCTTTAAATTTTAGGGGTGTTTCACACTTTTCCAAAAATGTATTCGTCCTTGATGGAAAAGGTCTTGTCAAAGATTTGGTGCGTGACGTTCCGCGCTCAAATTCATATCCAAGGATCTATATAAAAAAATCTTTTGAGACGTGTTTCACATTTTTTGCAAAATCTTAAAGAAAGAGTATTTTAAAGATTTTTGTGGTGAATTTTAAGTTTTGTCCGATTTGCATAAAATTTATTTTTAAAGCTCTATATAAGAATATGATGAATACGTGTTTCAGCGACTTGGGATATTCCAGTCGCAACAGTGGTCAATTAGCGGAAAACGTTTGTATTAAACTTGTTTGTTTACCGTGCAATAAGTTTCAAAAGCATTTACAATGCTTTTTGAGAACATAAATTTTAAAATATACGTGTCACAGACAAGGCTGGGTTATACCCGCTAGTAATGTGTATGAGAAAATATATGTAACAGGCAGACCGAGTTTTTTCCGTAGCTTTTTCTATCTCCGACCGAGTTTTTTCCGTATCCGACAACATGCCCCGTTTCTTAGCAATCGATAAAAACCGATATCTAAATCCTGATTTTTGAGAAAATCCTTTAGGGCTAAAGAACTTCAGTCACCAAATGTTTCGTGCCACTTTTAGAATAGAATATTTGAGTCAAGTATCTTCCATTTTTCTTTCTTCTAACTTTTTTTTTTTCTTAGCTTATTTGTTGATACTTTGCTTTGGATTCTTAACCTAGCTGTACAGTAAGGGGATTAACAGACATAACATTAATATTTATGTTGTTTTTATTGTTCGTTTTTAACTTATATAAGTTAAGCCTTCCAAGTTCTCCTATCTTGGTTTATGTCACTTAGTTATAAGAGATGCTAGACTAAAACGGTTTCATTGTTTATATAAAATTCAAGCTAAGTTCAAACATTTTCTAAGCGTTCAGTCCACCTGGAGGCAACATTGTTGCTGACACGCGGCAGTGTTGTTATAGCTGCACATGCGGCGTCAGATTGTTGATTTTGCAGAAAATTGTTCTTCTCATGTGCGATCGAAGGGCTGTCGACTTATAGCTAGTCGGATTTTTTAACTCCTCCCTCAGACTGTCAGTAACAATCTGTAGGGAATTTGGCTTGCTCTTTTTCGTCTTTGGTACATCTTTCAGAGAAAGAGCCCAAGCCCAGCTAGGATGACGATGATAGATATTCTAAACATTGCCGGTATTATAGTTAACTTTTGCTCCATGTCGCCAATGTATCGTAGATTATCGGTGTTCAGCCTTTGCGGGTATACTGAAATTTTTCTGATTACCTGTGATATTCAAAGGGGTCTATAATACTGAGCCGGATGTTTTGGACGATATTCTTCATGCTCCGGAACAGATTTATTTATTTAAACTTCATCGTCGAATGTAATGTTGTCTAATCTTATTGTGGCTGTTTCCTTATTTATTATGATTACCCCGTGACCCACAACACGAATGGACGAATGTTACAATGTGCGGTGCCGCCGGAATATAGTTGCTGCGCACATATTGTGAAGGGTAGCTTCTTACATAATGTTGGCGTAAGCGTGGCAGATCAGTTTCGAATCGATAGGATTTGAATATTGCAATTTGTACAAATGAATTATACGTTGAAGGTGAAACAGAGTGATTTTCTTACAATTATGATCCAATAAAACATTGACATATGATACTTCCATTTAATCAGTTACAGTGATAATTGTCGGTTGTTATTTTAAAATTTCTCTATTTCAGTTTTCCAAAGTCTTCGAAATCGGCGGTCTCAGCTACGCCCTTCGTAGCGGTTCCCACAATATTAAAGCTTTCAGTATGTCGATGGTTTAAAGGTTAAAAGCGTTTTTATATAATCTTGTCAGAATCTTGTATGTTATTATTCATATAAGATGGCGGAACATGGCTCTTAAGCAATCTTGATTCATCAGCTATTTCCGAGTAAATGGTTAAGTTTCATGACTGTATTTGAAAGTTTGGCACATAATTGCATTTCCGTTAATTATTGAAATGTAGTCAGAGTTTGAATAATTAGTTAGCTTGGCGGTGGTTAAAGCTACGCAGAGTAGCACAGTCGAAATCCTAAGCATAATAAAAATTAATTAGTAATTAAAATTTAATAAAATCTTATATTGAATTATCCTTATGGGCATCCCTCTTCTTTATAAGAACCGTTGTTTTCCAGTCAACTTCTATCTCTATTTCTTCATATAGGGGCGTAAGTTAGTTGCCTATCCTTTTATTAATTTTCATATGTACTTTGGAAGGATCTGTTTTGTCTTGACTCATTAAGTCTTTGGAGGTGCAGTTCGTGGGCTGTATTAATTATGTGCTTTATTTCCGCTTTAAATTCTGGTGTGGATGTATTACGTCAATTGGCCTCTTGTATTTTGTAGAATGTATTGCCTTGTTGTATCACATTATTGACTGAAGTATCAGTTCAACTATGTCGTTCAGCTCTTTTTATAATTTTGAGCACCTAGCATGGACCTCGAAAGGTCCATGAAATCTCTCTAATTGCCTTTTTGACCATAAAGTGGTGGAGAATAACATTTTTGGGAATATAAACAATATCCTAGAATTAATTCATAAATTTAGAGATGACTCATAATCGCAACATGTAACTCTGGTATGGTGGTAAAAATTATATTATATTATTGTATTATAGTCCTAGTAGATGTATATTATAGTCCTAGCCGATATGGGTTGAACAATACCAAATTTTAAAAATATGTCAATGCAAGTCAATAAGTATTTTTTATCTGTGGAAAACATATCGATATGGAGGATCTCACCTACTTGAGAAGGGATAGGCGTTTCCCCAAGCACCTATTTTTGTGAGTGTCGGTCTGTTGCAAACTTTCCAGTTCGCAACTATATCGTTGACCAGACGGGTCATTTTTGGGAAAAAGTCTTAAAGTATTTGTTTATTATTTTCCTGAGCTGCGCTATTAGCTCTGTTATGCTCTGCGATTTTTATTTCTTTTTGTTCGTTTTTGTCGGGGACGTCCATCACCATTCTGGTTCATTCTTTGTTGTCGGAAAGGCTTCTACCAATTTATTTTGGACAAATGCTAAGATGGACGATCGCACATAATTGCGTTTACTACGTTATTCTTGACCGCATCATACATATTTTATATTATACTTGCTCTGTTAAAAAAATGTATGCTGTGCCTTGTGTCCTGACCAAACGTAATTATCGTGCGCGTTAAAGGGATTGCGCTCTCTTCTATAATTATTTGATTTTGAAAACAATTTGCTGGCTTGTACTCGATAGTGTAGGTAAGCGACAGTTCGCTAGGAACAGTGGGTTAATCAAATGGGGAATATCCTTTTAGGGTATATAAATTTTATCGTGATAAGGCATCAGCAACAAACTTTTTCTTGGCTTTAAAAGATTTAAGCTTTATGCTTGCATACAAGACCTTTCTCTCTTTTTATTTTTGAGTTGTTTTTTTTTTTTTAAGATTGCGAACGTAAGTGGTTGATGACCGGTGTAAATATTTAAAATTTGCACGCCATACAGATAGTTTCTAAGAGCTTTTAGTAGCTCAAAACACAAGTCATGACACAACTCGCTTCCCATCTTGCGATAGGACTGCTCAACTTAACTCGTTTTTGGAACACACACACATTTAAACGATCCCCAAAAATTTAGAGAAACCATTGAGATCACTGAGAGTAAGTGGAAGCGAGATAAAAAACAGCGACTCCGCTCTATCGCACAAAAAAAATATCATATGTATATCTTACTCTCTTCCTCGAGATTCTGGACCAGTTGCATGTCTGCATGACTGCATGTCCTATCTATTTGTTGTTTGGTTAGTGATAATACCGAGTGCATACTATTGTTGTTAACAGTACGTTAAGGTATCTTAAAAAACAATATTTTTCATACATAAACCCCATAATCGTCAACAATTCAAAAAATCCAAAAATCAGGAGCATCAGGGTTTTTTAACCAATCAATCAAGTCAGTTAGACGGGCCAAAAACAGGCATCACGTAAGCCCTTTATTTATTAAACACAGTCGTAAGTCTGCAAGAAAGCCAATTACAACGAAGATCAACGAGATCATCGTTTTTGGCGTAGCGTAACTTCAACGTGCAGTTTTCATCGACCTTTAAAGAGCGTGGATTTCCTGTAATGGAGGATGTTCACTAACTTTAAGGTCTGACGGTACAGTACCACAAAAACAATCAACAATAATTGGGATTATGGACAAAATCTACGATATTTACAATTTCTGGCCAATATCTTGCTCCAGAGAGCATTGCACTCGAGCTTATAGCAAAACCGAATAAGTTTTAGATTTTCATGAAGTAAATCTTGAAGGTCAATATACAAATTCGGCGCTGAATTATAACACATGTAAATTTATCGGTACGTAACAAACTTAAATAATTTGCGAACGACTGGATGAGACCTATTTCCTAGGGGGTATATTTCTTAAAGTCGGAGGTAATAATAGAAACCGAATGCAAAATTGATACCTTTGCTGAATGGACACAACAACAATCAAAATATCAAGGTTTAAATGTTTTCAAAAAGAGCAACATCAACAACAACGAGAACCATCAAGAAAATCGAGAAAAATGCACAGTTTGTTTTAGAGAAATCACTCTTGACAAATGCAGGAAATTTGTATCAGCTGAAGCCAAAAATAAATGATGCAAGAAAAAACACTGCTTGTTACTGTTTCCTGAAATCATAAAAAGAGCAATATTTGCCTTTAGTGGGCCTAAAGTTAGCCTGAATGAAGGTTGCACAACCAGCATTGGATATGGGTGTAGCATGGAAAACCCAAATACAGGAAAAAGGGGTATTCTGTTATGTTTGGTCAGGTGGACTGTATCAAACAAATAAACAAGCGGCGGCAGCCAAAAATATAACCAACAGAATATTCACTTACACGTACCCACAAATGCTTAATTTACAAAAGCTCGATAAATCTAAACTTATGCTTCAAATTTAGTACCAACGTAGCTAACTGACCTCACCCCTAACATTCAATATAATGGGAATAAACGTTGTATGCTGCATGATATGCTCAGAAGTCACTTCAGCTTGAAGGGATTTGGTGTCTTTGAAACTAAAGTGTTTACAAAAAACCAGTAAACGAGTAACTGTCATACATAAAATATCTTTGTAAATTGCCCCAAATACCTACAATCTGACTAATGGCTGCGCAAAGGTGAGCATATACTGCTGTTGAATCGTGACATGGCCAACGCATATCAAGAGGACATTGATTAACAGTTATCAATCCAATTAAATCTGAGACTAGTTTCCAATGCTGCAGAGAAATGCTTATCAAACCTAATCAAATGCAATTAGTAATATTTGGCGCTCTCAATTTTTTAAATATAAATTGATGGCTTTAAAAGACGAGATTTTTTGCGCTTCGTGCTGATCGGCTTAGTTATAATTCGACAAGTGATTTCCTAATGCTAAATTTAAGCTATTGCGGCGAAGCGAGGCGAATTCGCGCCCAGAGCATGTGACAAAGCTTTATTGCGCTCTCTCTCCGCTCTAAACCTAACCTATACTAGATTTCAACTTTTTAATACATTCAATCAATGCCCGGATCTGCGCCAACACCGGCCGCTTGGGACTTAATTAAATGGGTAACTGTGCACAATTTTTGGATCGGTACTTTACATTTTTCGCCACTGACCGTCCTTAATTCTGCCACCCTAAGGGTGCCGTCCTCTTCTGCGTGCACCGCCGTCACTCTGCCAATCAGCAACTGCTCCCACGGCTACGTTTGGCAGGCTTTTTAGAGTCCAAGAACATACTCCCTTGCCAATCGCTTCCAAAACTGTTGGTTGAGCCACGTGATATCGATTCAAGCAGGTGAGAGCCTGCTAGTCCAGGGTCCCCTCTGGCAGCAGAGGCTTCAATGGGCCTTACACCAGCAAGTGGCATGCCGTTACACCCTCGCCATCGCTTGGGTCATCACCGACTGTTCTTAGGGACCTGCAATTGACGACGGCTTCCACAACGACAAGAGTCGTCTGCAGCTCTTCGGCCGTTAGCAACGGGCTGCCTACCGTCTGTAGGAGTGGGTGCTTTACCGCTTCTTGATGCGAATTCGCAAATTGCGCTACTATCGAATTTGGCGACTTGCTTCGAAGAAGTTGGTCGCGTTGTCGCTGGTACGGGGCCTACTCGCTTCACAGACTGTAAGCGCATCGTTAGAATTAGTTTGTACATATAAAAGTCTATCGAACGCAGCTGCACAATTTGCCTTTTCGTTTTGTGCTTGCAGCTGAGCAGAAGTAAAAGAGAACAAAGGCGCATGCGGAGCACGAATATTTCAGCGTATTGTATCGTATCGTATCGTACATCGAATCTAATAATTTGTCCGATTTGCATAAAATTTATTTTTAAAGCTCTATATAAGAATATGATGAATACGTGTTTCAGCGACTTGGGATATTCCAGTCGCAACAGTGGTCAATTAGCGGAAAACGTTTGTATTAAACTTGTTTGTTTACCGTGCAATAAGTTTCAAAAGCATTAACAATGCTTTTTGAGAACATAAATTTTAAAATATACGTGTCACAGACAAGGCTGGGTTATACCCGCTAGTAATGTATATGAGAAAATATATGTAACAGGCAGACCGAGTTTTTTCCGTAGTTTTTTCTATCTCCGACCGAGTTTTTTCCGTATCCGACAACATGCCCCGTTTCTTAACAATCGATAAAAACCGATATCTAAATCCTGATTTTTGAGAAAATCCTTTAGGGCTAAAGAACTTCAGTCACCAAATGTTTCGTGCCACTTTTAGAATAGAATATTTGAGTCAAGTATCTTCCATTTTTCTTTCTTCTAACTTTTTTTTTTTCTTAGCTTATTTGTTGATACTTTGCTTTGGATTCTTAACCTAGCTGTACAGTAAGGGGATTAACAGACATAACATTAATATTTATGTTGTTTTTATTGTTCGTTTTTAACTTATATAAGTTAAGCCTTCCAAGTTCTCCTATCTTGGTTTATGTCACTTAGTTATAAGAGATGCTAGACTAAAACGGTTTCATTGTTTATATAAAATTCAAGCTAAGTTCAAACATTTTCTAAGCGTCCACCTGGAGGCAACATTGTTGCTGACACGCGGCAGTGTTGTTATAGCTGCACATGCGGCGTCAGATTGTTGATTTTGCAGAAAATTGTTCTTCTCATGTGCGATCGAAGGGCTGTCGACTTATAGCTAGTCGGATTTTTTAACTCCTCCCTCAGACTGTCAGTAACAATCTGTAGGGAATTTGGCTTGCTCTTTTTCGTCTTTGGTACATCTTTCAGAGAAAGAGCCCAAGCCCAGCTAGGATGACGATGATAGATATTCTAAACATTGCCGGTATTATAGTTAACTTTTGCTCCATGTCGCCAATGTATCGTAGATTATCGGTGTTCAGCCTTTGCGGGTATACTGAAATTTTTCTGATTACCTGTGATATTCAAAGGGGTCTATAATACTGAGCCGGATGTTTTGGACGATATTCTTCATGCTCCGGAACAGATTTATTTATTTAAACTTCATCGTCGAATGTAATGTTGTCTAATCTTATTGTGGCTGTTTCCTTATTTATTATGATTACCCCGTGACCCACAACACGAATGGACGAATGTTACAATGTGCGGTGCCGCCGGAATATAGTTGCTGCGCACATATTGTGAAGGGTAGCTTCTTACATAATGTTGGCGTAAGCGTGGCAGATCAGTTTCGAATCGATAGGATTTGAATATTGCAATTTGTACAAATGAATTATACGTTGAAGGTGAAACAGAGTGATTTTCTTACAATTATGATCCAATAAAACATTGACATATGATACTTCCATTTAATCAGTTACAGTGATAATTGTCGGTTGTTATTTTAAAATTTCTCTATTTCAGTTTTCCAAAGTCTTCGAAATCGGCGGTCTCAGCTACGCCCTTCGTAGCGGTTCCCACAATATTAAAGCTTTCAGTATGTCGATGGTTTAAAGGTTAAAAGCGTTTTTATATAATCTTGTCAGAATCTTGTATGTTATTATTCATATAAGATGGCGGAACATGGCTCTTAAGCAATCTTGATTCATCAGCTATTTCCGAGTAAATGGTTAAGTTTCATGACTGTATTTGAAAGTTTGGCACATAATTGCATTTCCGTTAATTATTGAAATGTAGTCAGAGTTTGAATAATTAGTTAGCTTGGCGGTGGTTAAAGCTACGCAGAGTAGCACAGTCGAAATCCTAAGCATAATAAAAATTAATTAGTAATTAAAATTTAATAAAATCTTATATTGAATTATCCTTATGGGCATCCCTCTTCTTTATAAGAACCGTTGTTTTCCAGTCAACTTCTATCTCTATTTCTTCATATAGGGGCGTAAGTTAGTTGCCTATCCTTTTATTAATTTTCATATGTACTTTGGAAGGATCTGTTTTGTCTTGACTCATTAAGTCTTTGGAGGTGCAGTTCGTGGGCTGTATTAATTATGTGCTTTATTTCCGCTTTAAATTCTGGTGTGGATGTATTACGTCAATTGGCCTCTTGTATTTTGTAGAATGTATTGCCTTGTTGTATCACATTATTGACTGAAGTATCAGTTCAACTATGTCGTTCAGCTCTTTTTATAATTTTGAGCACCTAGCATGGACCTCGAAAGGTCCATGAAATCTCTCTAATTGCCTTTTTGACCATAAAGTGGTGGAGAATAACATTTTTGGGAATATAAACAATATCCTAGAATTAATTCATAAATTTAGAGATGACTCATAATCGCAACATGTAACTCTGGTATGGTGGTAAAAATTATATTATATTATTGTATTATAGTCCTAGTAGATGTATATTATAGTCCTAGCCGATATGGGTTGAACAATACCAAATTTTAAAAATATGTCAATGCAAGTCAATAAGTATTTTTTATCTGTGGAAAACATATCGATATGGAGGATCTCACCTACTTGAGAAGGGATAGGCGTTTCCCCAAGCACCTATTTTTGTGAGTGTCGGTCTGTTGCAAACTTTCCAGTTCGCAACTATATCGTTGACCAGACGGGTCATTTTTGGGAAAAAGTCTTAAAGTATTTGTTTATTATTTTCCTGAGCTGCGCTATTAGCTCTGTTATGCTCTGCGATTTTTATTTCTTTTTGTTCGTTTTTGTCGGGGACGTCCATCACCATTCTGGTTCATTCTTTGTTGTCGGAAAGGCTTCTACCAATTTATTTTGGACAAATGCTAAGATGGACGATCGCACATAATTGCGTTTACTACGTTATTCTTGACCGCATCATACATATTTTATATTATACTTGCTCTGTTAAAAAAATGTATGCTGTGCCTTGTGTCCTGACCAAACGTAATTATCGTGCGCGTTAAAGGGATTGCGCTCTCTTCTATAATTATTTGATTTTGAAAACAATTTGCTGGCTTGTACTCGATAGTGTAGGTAAGCGACAGTTCGCTAGGAACAGTGGGTTAATCAAATGGGGAATATCCTTTTAGGGTATATAAATTTTATCGTGATAAGGCATCAGCAACAAACTTTTTCTTGGCTTTAAAAGATTTAAGCTTTATGCTTGCATACAAGACCTTTCTCTCTTTTTATTTTTGAGTTGTTTTTTTTTTTTTAAGATTGCGAACGTAAGTGGTTGATGACCGGTGTAAATATTTAAAATTTGCACGCCATACAGATAGTTTCTAAGAGCTTTTAGTAGCTCAAAACACAAGTCATGACACAACTCGTTTCCCATCTTGCGATAGGACTGCTCAACTTAACTCGTTTTTGGAACACACACACATTTAAACGATCCCCAAAAATTTAGAGAAACCATTGAGATCACTGAGAGTAAGTGGAAGCGAGATAAAAAACAGCGACTCCGCTCTATCGCACAAAAAAAATATCATATGTATATCTTACTCTCTTCCTCGAGATTCTGGACCAGTTGCATGTCTGCATGACTGCATGTCCTATCTATTTGTTGTTTGGTTAGTGATAATACCGAGTGCATACTATTGTTGTTAACAGTACGTTAAGGTATCTTAAAAAACAATATTTTTCATACAGAAACCCCATAATCGTCAACAATTCAAAAAATCCAAAAATCAGGAGCATCAGGGTTTTTTAACCAATCAATCAAGTCAGTTAGACGGGCCAAAAACAGGCATCACGTAAGCCCTTTATTTATTAAACACAGTCGTAAGTCTGCAAGAAAGCCAATTACAACGAAGATCAACGAGATCATCGTTTTTGGCGTAGCGTAACTTCAACGTGCAGTTTTCATCGACCTTTAAAGAGCGTGGATTTCCTGTAATGGAGGATGTTCACTAACTTTACGAAGGTCTGACGGTACAGTACCACAAAAACAATCAACAATAATTGGGATTATGGACAAAATCTACGATATTTACAATTTCTGGTCAATATCTTGCTCCAGAGAGCATTGCAATCGAGCTTATAGCAAAACCGAATAAGTTTTAGATTTTCATGTGGTAAATCTTGAAGGTCAATATACAAATTCGGCGCTGAATTATAACACATGTAAATTTATCGGTACGTAACAAACTTAAATAATTTGCGAACGACTGGATGAGACCTATTTCCTAGGGGGTATATTTCTTAAAGTCGGAGGTAATAATAGAAACCGAATGCAAAATTGATACCTTTGCTGAATGGACACAACAACAATCAAAATATCAAGGTTTAAATGTTTTCAAAAAGAGCAACATCAACAACAACGAGAACCATCAAGAAAATCGAGAAAAATGCACAGTTTGTTTTAGAGAAAACACTCTTGACAAATGCAGGAATGCAGCTGAAGCCAAAAATAAATGATGCAAGAAAAAACACTGCTTGTTACTGTTTCCTGAAATCATAAAAAGAGCAATATTTGCCTTTAGTGGGCCTAAAGTTAGCCTGAATGAAGGTTGCACAACCAGCATTGGATATGGGTGTAGCATGGAAAACCCAAATACAGGAAAAAGGGGTATTCTGTTATGTTTGGTCAGGTGGACTGTATCAAACAAATAAACAAGCGGCGGCAGCCAAAAATATAACCAACAGAATATTCACTTACACGTACCCACAAATGCTTAATTTACAAAAGCTCGATAAATCTAAACTTATGCTTCAAATTTAGTACCAACGTAGCTAACTGACCTCACCCCTAACATTCAATATAATGGGAATAAACGTTGTATGCTGCATGATATGCTCAGAAGTCACTTCAGCTTGAAGGGATTTGGTGTCTTTGAAACTAAAGTGTTTACAAAAAACCAGTAAACGAGTAACTGTCATACATAAAATATCTTTGTAAATTGCCCCAAATACCTACAATCTGACTAATGGCTGCGCAAAGGTGAGCATATACTGCTGTTGAATCGTGACATGGCCAACGCATATCAAGAGGACATTGATTAACAGTTATCAATCCAATTAAATCTGAGACTAGTTTCCAATGCTGCAGAGAAATGCTTATCAAACCTAATCAAATGCAATTAGTAATATTTGGCGCTCTCAATTTTTTAAATATAAATTGATGGCTTTAAAAGACGAGATTTTTTGCGCTTCGTGCTGATCGGCTTAGTTATAATTCGACAAGTGATTTCCTAATGCTAAATTTAAGCTATTGCGGCGAAGCGATGCGAATTCGCGCCCAGAGCCTGTGACAAAGCTTTATTGCGCTCTCTCTCCGCTCTAAACCTAACCTATACTAGATTTCAACTTTTTAATACATTCAATCAATGCCCGGATCTGCGCCAACACCGGCCGCTTGGGACTTAATTAAATGGGTAACTGTGCACAATTTTTGGATCGGTACTTTAAATTTTTCGCCACTGACCGTCCTTAATTCTGCCACCCTAAGGGTGCCGTCCTCTTCTGCGTGCACCGCCATCACTCTGCCAATCAGCAACTGCTCCCACGGCTACGTTTGGCAGTCCAAGAACATACTCCCTTGCCAATCGCTTCCATAACTGTTGGTTGGGCAGGTGAGAGCCTGCTAGTCCAGGGTCCCCTCTGGCAGCAGAGGCTTCAATGGGCCTTACACCAGCAAGTGGCATGCCGTTACACCCTCGCCATCGCTTGGGTCATCACCGACTGTTCTTAGGGACCTGCAATTGACGACGGCTTCCACTACGACAAGAGTCGTCTGCAGCTCTTCGGCCGTTAGCAACGGGCTGCCTACCGTCTGTAGGAGTGGGTGCTTTACCGCTTCTTGATGCGAATTCGCAAATTGCGCTACTATCGAATTTGGCGACTTGCTTCGAAGAAGTTGGTCGCGTTGTCGCTGGTACGGGGCCTACACGCTTCACAGACTGAAAGCGCACCGTTAGAATTAGTTTGTACATATAAAAGTCTATCGAACGCAGCTGCACAATTTGCCTTTTCGTTTTGTGCTTGCAGCTGAGCAGAAGTAAAAGAGAACAAAGGCGCATGCGGAGCACGAATATTTCAGCGTATTGTATCGTATCGTATTGTACATCGAATCTAATCAAATTGAATCGTACAGCTTACAGCGAACCATCGAAATAGTTGTTTCTCTTCGACGCTAAAAATTCCTTATATCATATCGTATCGTATCGTACATCGAATCCATAAGCAAATACGGCGGTGCTTAACCAGGCTACGGAGCCCATTACTGCCGTGTACATGGGTCATACAGGTCTGGGAGCGCTCAATGGACCGATAGAGCACGCGCCATGGCAGCAATTCGATAATGTACATTCTAATAATGCGACGCCTTGGAATGGACCGCTGACATCTGCGCAAATCAGTGCGCGTCATGTGATTAGCAAAGATTTGCCCATCCACAGAAGGAAGTGGATTCAGCAACGGGGAAAATCGCATCAGGGCTTAGAAGGGTAGAAGGGTTCAGAGGGCAAGTTCTGGACGCGACGCGTGGAAAACTTATGATCCCAACTTCAGTGCACAACACGGTAGACAGCCTTAAAGGTTCTCAGCAATAACGTTATCAGCAGGAACAGTAGAGGGTTTCATGTGCGAAGTTCACTGGTAACCACCGTCTATAAGATTGCGACGACTCTATATCCATGGGTACAGCGGTGGGAGCTCGTTAAGGATAAGCGGCTCTGTTCTTGTTGTTTAATGGGACACAGTGCACAACAGTGTAAATCAATGAAGAAATGACCCATAGATGGTTACGAGTTAACGCACCATGTGCTGCTACATACGCCTACCACGAGCGGTAGTAAGGACGAGCACACGGGCCAAGGTAGCAACGCGCTCTATAGTAAATCAAAAAGCGTGCGCTCATTAGTGGATGAAGGAGTTTGGTGTACGCTAATAGAAAGAGCGCCGGCAGACGAGCTGGAACTAGATGGTCCTGTGACCCAGCTGTGTCTTAAGTGGACAGACGACATAACCAAGAAGGAGCATAAGGTATGTCGTGCGTTGGCAGACTGGCCTGCAATGGAAGTTTGATCGCATGGATCTGCAAACCAACTGGCTGTTAAGCGCTTTAAATGTTTAGAGGCAAAGATGTCAAAAGACCCACCACCGAAAGAGTTAATGATAAACATGTTGCATGACTACAGGCAGAAGGAATATATCTGCCGGCTGAAGGACAGTGAGTTAGTAGCTAACATCGTGCCTTCTTCTTATCTTTACAGTCACCAATCTGAACAAGAAAAAGACGCGTCTGGTATGGGATGTGGTCGCCAAAGTTTGCAGCAGCATCGCTGAACGATTGTTTGCTGAAAGGTCCAGATACACTAGCATCTTTGATTGGCGTGCTAATACGCTTCAGAGAGCGCCCTATCGCTGTATCTGCCGACCTACGGGAAATACCGGATGCCGTAAAGGTGATTTGCGAAAACACATTTGTAGACGACTGGCTGTAGTTGGTGGATGCAGCAGCCCAAATGATACAGTTAGCTAAGACTGTAAAGAGGATTCATGCTAGTGATTTGCCACTGGAAATTAAATTCGAAGCAAGTTAAACAGCCGCTATAAGACGACTGTGAGGATTTGGACAAGCGTATCAGCCCTCAGGATGAAGCGCAAGAGAAGGTCTTGGGCCTGTGGTGACTACCTGGACAAGACCCGATCGGGATGAGATGACGACCTCACCGACGAAAGCAAAGCCGATGTATGAAGTGGGTGCGCCTAACCCAGACTGTCCAGATGCATACATTCATGGACTCCAGTATTTATGCTTACGCCGCAGTTGTATTTTCGCGGGCTGAACTTGATGGCCAAGTACATTGCAGTTTGGTTCATTTCCATTTCGTATGGAATTTATGTCCGCTGTCTTAGGTCTGAGATTGGCCTAATATATCCAAAAGGAAATATCGGTACGCATTCACAGACAAACATTTTTGACAGATTCAATGGATGTGCTCTACTGGATCCGGTCCGATGCTCGAAAGTTGCAACAATTCGCAGCGCTACGAATCGGAGAGATTTTCGAAGAATCAGGTGTGGACAGGTGGCGCGGGGTCCCATCAGCATAAAATGTGGCAGACGATGGCACGAATTGGACAAAAACGCCTGAAATTCATGTCTCAACCAGGTTGTTCAATGGACCCACAATTTTATACCCTGAACCCATTGAAAATGGCTGAAAAGGGTATTATGTATTTGTGCGAATGTATGTTACAGGCAGAAGGAAGCATCTGCGACCCCATAATGTATATATATTCTTGATCAGCATCAACAGCTGAGTCGTTCTAGTCATGTTCGTCTGTCTGTCCAACTGTCCGTCTGTCCGGCCATTCGTCCGTCTGTATGTATGAATGCACGGATCTCAGAACCAATACGAGTTAGAGACTCGAAATTTTAGCTGTAGGTCCTCCTAGTGCCTGCGCAGATCAAGTTTGTTTCCGATAGTCCATAACTCCGCTTCCAATCAATCGATTAAAATCGATATCGAAATCCAGTTTTTTTAGCAAATTGTGTAAATAATAAGAGCTAGAGTCACCAAAAGTGATGTGCCTATTCTAAAATAGTATATATATCAAGTGTCTTTTATTTTATAGCTATCGCTACCTCCCCCACCACGGCAGAGCTATAAATCAAGTTAATAACCCAACTTATATTGCCCTTCAATTTAAGCTACAATTTTAATGCAATTTAATTTTTAAGAAGTAACAAATATTCTACGCTAAAAAGAATTAAGATATAATGTAGAAAATTTCATTAGGATTGGTTAAGAAACACGTGATTGCGGAAACTAGCGCAAATTCCAAGAATTTCTGTATACATGTACACACACAAATTCATGAGCGTCTGTTTCGAATTCAATCAACAGCATTGCATTTGCGTTTGTATTGTTTTCTGTGCTACTATTTTAATTCGTTTTTTTCTCATTATGACTTAATGATTGGTGTTGCTCTTAAGTAGAGGCGGTGGTAAGTGGTGTGCTCTGTCGCGGGTTCGAGCCCTACCGAGGAAACTATTTTTTTGGATGGTGCGGCTGTTAAGTAGATACGGCGGCAAGTAATGTGGTCAGGTGCGAGTTCGAATTCAGTCAAGGGAACTTTTGTTTCTAATATATCTTCGTTACTTCTAAAGCAAACGAGCATTTGGTGTTGGAATAAGAGGGATCAGGGTATCCCTATCGGGAACTCCTGACTAGAACCTCTTATTCTTTATATCTAGAAGAATCGCAGTGACCACACACGGAAATAGGCAATAAACATATTGTACTATGCTGAAGAATTACCCAATCACACGTCGCCCTGGAGATGTCTCCTGCCGAATCTGCAGCGCTTCAGCAAGCTGGAGAAGTTAAGAGCCGTACAGCTATGATTACTGGATTTCCTTGGGGTTATTACTAAGAAGAACAGATTGAACGGACGTCTGGATCTGTAGCAAAAGAAATGGATGTCTTGTTTATCCGGATATGACAAGAAGGGGAGTTTTATAGTGAGATTTCTTGCCTAAAATCGGGGCGCCGCTTAACCGATCACAAAAGCCTGCTGTTCAAGTGCTCCCCTTAAATAGATAACTCAGGCATTCTACGTATTAAGGGACGGATAGACAATATAGAAGAAGTTGAAGTTTGCGTACAACGCAAGATAATTTTGCCAAGACGACATCGATTGACGTATATGCTGGTTGACTTTTATCATCGCAGGCTTCATCACCTGGACAATGAAATCGTCGTAAATGAACCCCGTCAGCGGTACCGGGCTTGTGACTTTGGTAAAAGAAGTTCCCAATACTTTGCCAGCGTGCCGCATACGACGCGCCCGCCCAAAGTCGCCAGAGATGGGTGACCTGCCAATAGAACGATTATCGCCCTTAACTCCACCGTTCACATATACTGGAGTGGATTACTTTGGACGCTACGACATTGTCGGTGGACGGCGTCACGAGAAGCTACGGTTTTACATGCCTCACAGTGCACGCCGTTCACCTAGATATAGCTGCGTCGCTCTTATTTGACTCAAACTTATGCGTTCTGAAGTCGTTCGTGGGCAGACGCGGCTGCCCACGCCGCATGCTATCGGGCAATGGCACAAATTTAAGAGGGGCTAGCAGAATATTAAAAGATAAAATTGAACATATGTTTCCTGCGATGGTTGAACGATAATATCCATAACTGGAGGACACCTTTATTTCGCCAGGATTACCCCACATGGTTAATTCTGTCAACGATTCTGCCGCACTCTGGGCTATGAGAGAAGTGCTGCTGATTGGCTGACGTAGAAAGCGTGCTCCACTCAAGGCTGCTCACTTATGGTTCCTTGGAGACTTCTGAATCCGAAGCCCTGACTCCGATTCATTTACATATAGGTCAATCAATCAATGAGAGAGGCTCACGGGAGCAAGACGGAGCTAGCTTGGCACGAGGCTTCCGAGTCGCCAGTCAATTGGCTGACAAATTTTGAAATAGATGGTTGTGCTAGTATCTGCCTACAGTCACCAGACGTATCAAGTGGCTTAAACCGCCACTCAAACCAATATCAGTCGACGACATCGTCATAATATTGGACAACGGTACCAAGCGATATTATTGGACAAGATGGGCGATCGTAGACGTGTACCGTTCAAACGAT